>NW_010530464.1:0-41487 GCF_000687285.1 Phaethon lepturus | reverse complement strand
CTGCTTTCGCGGCAGCGACGGCGCCTTCCCAGGGGGGCCGGGCCCTCGGCCCCGGGCTCCCACTGACAGGACAAACACACCAAAACAAACCGCATGTTTACTCTGTGCGGTTTCTCGATAAATTTACCAATTACAGTAAAGGGCCTTTAACTAAACACCACGTGTTAAAGGGTTTCCGAAAGAATTGGGCGAGCGCCACGGTGCCAATACTGACGCGACCATACTGCCTCACCCCAACTCCTCCCAAGGGCCACGCCACATGGCAAAATGTCAGCTGGGACCAGGTGCTGCGTAAACAACTAGGTATGGTCACTGCTGGGATTTGCCACTGAAGGTAGTGAGCATCAGTGAACGACTTACATGTAATTATACAAAGTCTTCATCTGCAGCAATTTTCTTATGCCATCACTTTCCTTCACAGAGGGAACCATGTTCAACTTACTGTTGGAACGGAGTTAGTGGCAGAGATGTTCCCATATTGCCCTTAGAAGGGGTGGCTCTTTTTAAACAAGAACAACCAGAAATATTCTCAGTTAAGCAATAAAATTGAGGATGCTCAACCCCAAACTAGCAATTTAGTTATAATCCTAATTTAATTAGAAGAATTAGTCAGTTAGTTTTAACTCCTCATTTAACTAGAGCAGGAAAAGCAAAAAACACACAGTAAATATTTTTCCATTTGCACTTCGTAACAGGGGCCAAACAGAAACGTTGCGCTATGAACAACAACAGGATATTATGTGGGACAACATTCTGATGTTATTGGATCTTTATACCAAGAATACTACTGACAGTGAAAGCCACGTAAGGAGAGGGCCCCCACCTCACCCGGACCGTGGCAGAGGTCACTGGGACAAAGGCTGGGATCACAGGGGCTGAAGGCACGTGAAAGATGAAGCATTGGAATGGCTGCTTGACCTTTCCTCTCTGAGGAACAGCTCATTAAAGCCATCCTCTCTTTGGCTTTTGTATTGTCTTTGACAAGTCACAATCTCTTGAGATACAGCTAATAGCTAGATGTCACAGAAAAGGTATCAAGTACTTCATATCTGATTAAGACTACTTTTCTTCAAAGTGATTTAATTATTCTGTTAGGTTTGGTAAGAAATAATTATTTAGAACTCCTGAAGAAAGCCCCCTAAGTAAGATTCAACATGTGTAACTGGTATAAAAGGCTAAAACATTCAAAAACTAAGAAGCCTTAAGTAAAATTGGGAAAACGTATCTAGACATCCTTCATGTTTTTATGGTATCAATACAAGTGGGGCCATCTCACTACAAGATAAAGCAAAACTTCAAAAAGAAATTGGAGGTGCAGGCTACTTTTTTCTTTTACAGGCTCTTAATATAACAAATATATACCCGTCTGATTCACTGTATTGCATGGAAGTGACCATAATCCGATTTCTTCATGCAAATCTTAAACTCTGTTTAATATGTTGATAAGAACTGAGACGCATCTTGAAAAGAAACTCCATACACACATTGGAAAAAGATAACGTGAACCAACTTGCATAGCTGCAGCCCATACGTAATCTCAGTTATATAGCATGTATTAGAATTGCTCAATTTATGAGAGGCTTATGAAATACGAATTTTATATTATTGTTCTGTTTGCAATATGATAAAAACAACGCAACAAAGGAGGCAATGGGTTTTCAAACACGAAAACCACACATGTCCAAACATGACTTATCTGGCATTAGCTCGTGTTATTTTGCGATAAATAATATTCCCACAGAGGTGCTCTTTGTCTACCTCCGTCACCTTCAGAGAAAAATCTTACTGCAAACATGGGTAAAAGCCCCAAGTTCATCTTAGCACAGACCAGAAACATTCAGTTTAAAGCGACGATGTACCAACAGCCTCCAAACCTATTTTATATTGCACAGCAATGCTGGTAACAAGCCCGTGTTACCTCTACCACCACCCTAGCCTCCGTGTTCGAGTGAGAGCATGCAGGTGCCGCTGCCACTGTTCAGAAGGCAGAGAATGCACACGCCTGGGGTCACATACCGATTGCCGCAGCAGCTATGTCCCGCACTTCTGCATCTTCCGTGCTGAAATCCTCAGCTTCTTTGGCCTCTGGGAAGCGTGACTGCATCTTAGCTTTTACTGGAATATCAAACCAAATGAAGGAGTGGAGGCACTCCAGGGACCCATCCAATGCTGTAGCAAAGCAAAGGAGTTATTATGAAGTAAAACCAACTAAACTAAACCAACCCAGAACATCAGGGACAAGAAGATCATCCATTGCTGGCAGCGATGGCAAAACCCACACCAAGAGTAATTTATATTGAATATTTGTAAGCAGTGTCATCACGCTCAGCATGTTTCAGTCAGTAACACATACGCTTTAAGAGGATGCCAAGCAAGAGGGGTTTGCCCTTGTTATCCAGGTTAAAATAGGCCTTGGGAGATGGGAGTGCTACAGATCCAGCAGACCTAATTACTAGAAAGAAAACGCGATCGTGACATTTTCTAGGACCAGATTATTAATTAAAATTTTCCAGTTATTAATTAAACTGTATTTGGAATAGGTAACTTATTTGTTCTTTAAATAAAGGTATTCTCAGGTGCATTTCTGTTGTGCAACTGATACACAGGAGACTTTCTGCTCACCCCAGGCTTCCAGGATGAATCAAACTTGCCACCAGCAGTGCTAACAGAATTCCAGCTACTGGAATCTAAGAGAGTAAGACCCAAAACTTGTTATGCATGTTTTTGTCTTTAACCTCCCTTCCTTAGCTGTATTTTGCCAAGATACATCTACCCTTCTACTGCCTCATCAAACTCTCTTTAACATTTTACCCACCTCCTTAGCACTGCCATTTTAACAAGTTTTAACATTATGAAAGCATTAACCTCCAGATTCTTAGGCAGTTTACATTTAAATAAGAGCGAGCCCACTAATTTCTGCTGCTCCATTGGTTGGTGCAGCCCACATACATCATTCATTACACCTTGCCCAGAAACTTAACAGACAGCCCAAAATGAAAGCAATGACCTTTTGGCAAAGTTTGCTGCAGTAATTTACCATATGACCATTCTCAGCAGTTCCTCTTGTACTCCTGCCAGAATTTACCACTCTCCTTGAAGTCAACAGACAGAACCACATACAATGACATCAGTTAATCTAGCATTTTAGCTTCGTGGGTGATTTGAGTTTTAGGCAGCGATGGGATGTTTCTTAAGCAGTTCCACTCTTGCTAAATCATCCTGCCCTCACACTGCGAACTGTTGTACCAACACAGCTGTTCTTGTGGCTCCATGGCGAACCATCAGGCTGAAAAATAACACGGGGGAGAGAGTTTCAATCAGATTAATTCCTTGATATGGTTCATAATGTGGTGACACAAACAGTTTGGCACAAGCCAGTGTGAACAAGTAATAAGAGACTGGCTAAGCCAGCATTTTCACTAGAGAATTGCACATCAAAACTGTGCCCACATACGTGAGGATTTGCATTGTGCCCGAGGCACAAGCAGTCCTTCCTTTCAGCCAGCTCTGTGACAGAAGTAATCTTTGCCAGAGAATGAGGTGGACTTAGTACAAGGAAGTGTTAAGCGAAGAATTTATCTACCAAGCAAGGGAAGTGAAAACTGGTGTACTTATTCTGTGTCATTTTGTTCCCATGCTTTTAACCCATCCTAGTATCTACGTTTGGAGATGTGAAATGTGCATGTACAAGATAATGTCCATCATCCTCTGGATGTCTCGTAAAGAATTACGACGTGGACTAAAAAAGACAGAATTATGAATAGCTTTGAGAAAATACAGAGATTGAGTCCCATATCTGTATATATATATGTGTGCATGTGTGTATACACACGTGAGGAATGGTCATTTGTACCTAGAAAATCCAGGGCTGAACAGGTCTTTAAAAGAACATTGATTTCAAAGTCTGGAAATTCACAGGAAAAAAATCTAAAAATAAAGAGAGGAAAATGGCAATCAATGAAGTTTAAGAACAAGAGAATGGATATACTAGAGGCTAAAGGGATGAAAAAGCACTTACGAACTATTGTTTGAGTAAGACCTAGCCACTTAAAAAAAAAGACATTGAAAAAGAAATGGGAAGGAAAAGGACAAAAATTAAACACAGAAAAATCTAGAAGAATGGATTCAACACAGGCTCAGTAAACTTGGAGGTTCCAGCAGCCTACACTGCTCTCCATTTACCCCGCTGAGTTAAGTTTCAATGACTGACAAAGCATTTCACCTGTTTCAAATTACCATGTTCAGAAGCTAATAGTAAATGTGTCATTCTATCCCAAATTATTGCTAAATCTAAAACATGCACAGGTTACTCTGAAATAGATCACTTACCTGAACTGGAATCACAGGTCTTGCTTTACCTCATACCCTCAACATGCTAAAGGTTGCTGACTTTGAGTGTTATTGCTATCGTTACTGGCACAGAAATTACATTTTTGCTTTTGATCGCCAGCCTTTGTCTTCCTTGCCGTTACACGTAATACAGGACTAAGGGTGATTATCAACTTTCATAAAGAAATGCTGATGCAGTAACGCTTAACTGACCAAGTTTCACCAGAAAAAAAAAAGTTTTAATGAAAAATGCTTTCTCTGTCCTTTCAAACAACAGGAATCAGGTTTACTGTTTGCCTTTGATGGCATTGCAACTCCTTCTGTTCTCTTTGATTTGTACTGTGTCTTTCAATAGGAATTTTGTAAATTACAGAAAAATAAGAGTAAACGCCCTGCCAAAAATCAGCAGCAGTAAGGAACTGTTGTTGGAACCCCAGGAACTGTTGTTGGAACCCCAGATTCTTTTATTAATAAACAGCTACTTACCTCACGATATCCGATTCTTCAAAATACATATCAGTTACAGTCTCAATATTCATGGGTCCTCATGCACCTGAATTTGGATTCTTTTGGCCAAGAGTGTGTATTCAGACTGCCCTTATGCCCTTGGTGTCACTGTGTCCCCTTTCCAGAGACAGAAAGAGAAGAACATAACTGTCTCTCAGTAGTAAGGAAGGCTGATTATGGAATACATATGGAGATCACATCTCAAAAAAAAAAAAAAAACCACCACACCACGCAAACCCAAACTCTTACTGTAAGTAACCATTCCTTCTTTGAGATTCCTCACTTTCAGGGGTCACCTATATAGTAGTTCAGATGAACTAAACTAAACCGAACAAAAATCACTTAATTTTTGAAGGGGAGTGTCCATGCAAGATTTATTACACACAAACCCATAGATTTTCAAATTATCCCTTTACTTAATTTTTTTTAATTTTCTTCAGTGCTATATATTGAGATGGGAAAAGTAACGAGGCAGAACTTGCCATGCAGAATAACTGCAGTACTTAAAAGTCCATTGGCTAATAATTTGAAGACAGCTTAAGAAATGCAAGATTGTCTCTTGGTATCTTCACATTGAGTAATGACTTGAATGTATATACCAACCAAACTGGTGTTCTATACAGAATATCGTTACACAAAGTTGCAGCGGCTGGTCATGTTAAGAGTGTACTCCATTCTTATGCTAGTTGCTTTAAACAAGCTAATTCATACAATAATCTATGAGAAGGAAAATTACATCTCTCTACATGAAAAGTTGGTGCTGCAGTTGGCAACAGACAGATCCTAACAAAGTTCATAACTCACAACCGAAGATACTAAGAATTAACTGGTGTGACTACAGTGTTCATTGTGCTTTAAAAGGGAACAACAAGTAGGGTTTGAACATAATCTTAGAGATAACTAAGAGGTCAAGAGAACAAAACTCAGCACGTGGTATATATACACACAATACAAAGGTGAAGAAATTTATTTACCCTCTCTAAAACAAAGCTAAAAGCTAGTAACATTAATTTGGCTATTCTGAATTTAAAAAACCTGCTATTATTTGGGATGAGGAAATCTAATTATGGAATGTAACTTGCCATTTGTGTCCTGAAGAAATTCAAACACGTTACACTGATTTTAGTACAGTTTGTCATTATGCTTCATTGAGAAGCCTTGTTACAAATGAGGTAACTGTTCTTACTCTACTCTGGCAAAAATCTCAACACAAATATTTTGCTCCAGGTACAGAAAAAGTCTTCACATTAGGGTGTCAAATAGGTCAGGTACCGATGGCTCCTCCTATTTTTCAGCCATCAGATGGTTTTGTACCTTGTTAAGAACCACTGGGACTGAACTTGCTGGAAAGTAATCTTTCTGCCTTTTCTATAGGGTTTGTTTTTCCCTCTCTCTCTCTTTTTTTTTTTTTTTAATCTAACAGGTGGCAGAGGCCAAAGAAATTTTGGAAGGTTCGTATCTAGTTTAAATGCTTTTAAGTGCAAAGTGACCAAAAGCTTTTTTAGCAAACTTCATATCTTTAACTGAATAGTAGTTGAAAGCCACCAAGAAACAGCTTAGAGGTGGGCAGTTGCTGCTTCTGAGAATCACAGCAACTGGGCTTCATGAGATGAAATTTATATCTTAAAATTCAGGTTGGAGCATACAGAAGTTCCCATATAGTATTTGGAAATAAAACAGTGAAAATAAGTGATGTTTCTTGTTTCAATATTTAATCCAAGCAGACACAGACACAATTTATAAAATTATTCTATTGCATTAAAGTTTTATATAGCATTTAACTTTTATGAATGCTTTTCCTTCAGTGTATCATATATTCATTTTAAAATATCTTTGCACAGTCCTTTGTGCAACTACATGCTAAAAATCTGCAAATGCACACTTAACACTAAACAGCACAAAAAATACATTCTGTATCCATTCATATGCAAATTTAAAACATTTCACTTGGCAGATAAACAATGAAAAGTTCTTTTAAAAAAATCAGAAACTACAAAAATGCGCACATAAAAGTCTTCCCTTTTGGATTTTTAGTAAAATACTGCTCTGTATAAGATCTAATGAAAAACTCCAGTGCTTACAAAATACTTCACATCTATGAGAAAAACAAATGCTTAAATTTATATCTGTATGAATTAAACATAATCACTTTGTTAAAATATAAAACTGAAATTCATAGGGGACATGGCATAGGTCAATGCAGGTATTACATCTACCAGGACATGTAAAACTGTAATTAACTGGGCACCAGGCAGTCAGTATCGTAGAATATGTAAACTAAAAACCAGGGACTAATACAATATGCAGCAGCTACAGAATTAAGTGTTTAACCAGCTATATATACTAAATATAGCAATTCTACTTGGAGAGGAAGTCTTAGTCTGAAGTAAATAACTAACAATAAAAATTGCTGTGTTTACTGGTGTGAAGAGTATCGTGTCCTTCATAAATTTGTTCCTAAAAACTCTGCATAGATTGGCTATCCAGATATGTCAAAATTGTGTGATGTAAGAATCTAACATAGTCTCATCTCCATCACAGGAATTTCTAAACAGATCTTTTCTCTGATGATCAGATAATTCATATAGGATATGGAGGACTAACATCTGTGTCTCATAACTAAATTTCACATAAACACTTCTAAAATATTGGTTTGTCAGCATCGTGTCAGCCTCATGTTGCTTATGACAATAAATTACCAAAACGTACAAATTTCCCTTCAGAGTATGGCTTCAAACCCTCTGGAGACTAGATGGCTATAAAGAGAACAACAAAATCAATGTATTTTAAGCCTGTATATAGACTATTCTACAAAGTTTTTGATACTAAGTAAAATGAAATAAAACTTATTAACCTTGTTTTTACCTCTGTGATCCTTTTTATAGGGCTTGCTGCTATTCTACAAATACTGCTTAGGCAACACCTGTTTCAGAGAAATTAATATAAAAAAAAAATTCCTATAACATGGTAACAATGTGAACCTGGTATGGTATAACACCAAGAAATGGAGGCAAAGAACAAGGTAGGGGAACTGAAAGGAAGTCTACAGACTTGCAGATCCAACATGAAACCTGTTTGGAGGCAACAAAATGAATCACTAAAGTATGCTTTATTTCTAAGCTAGAGGAAAAATATTTTTTCTGGAACAGATTAGGATAAAGAAGAAAAATAGTAAATAGCACCAACTGAGGCTTCAAATTTTCTCTTAGACCGAAGATTTCTTATTAATGTCAGTAAGAACAGTACATGTGGGTTAAAAATAATACAGAGACCTTTAAGCCTTCTTTTTTTCCTATATGAACTAAGAATGATGAGTTACTACTTTTACAACACAGCTCCCTCCAAAAATACAAGGCAACTTTTTGTCTGAATAGTTTTACGGAACCAATAGTAAGAGTTTCTGATAATTTAATTGTGCTATGCAGAACTTCTGTAACAAAACTAAAAAATAAATATTGCAAGTCACTACCAACAAAAAACAGCCTACCATAGCGAAGGCTTCAGGGTGCAAACTATTAGAGGGATAAATGAACTTTAAGTAAACATAACTGACAGCCATACTATATAAATGGACATCTTTAAACTCTGGCCATTTTTACAATTTAGAAAAAAATCACGATGTCACTAACATTTTAGAAGGCTACGCAGATCTATAGTAGAACCCTATGTTATTTTATCATCAGAATACAATGAAATGGATAATGCTGTTGATTAAAAAAATTAAATGTACTTTACCAAAGAGGTGTCTACTTTCCAAATATGTGTTTTTTTTATTCAGTACATGCTATAAGTTAATCTCCTGGAACAGATTCTGCATCAGCAACCACTTATTGCCACTCTAACACCAGAGATACATTAATACCTACATTTTGAAAGTTGTAAAGTTGTTGCTCTCTGGTATAAAACCTAACAGTTCATAGTTAAAGCGAATTTGGCAGTTCCACTGTAGTTAGGTTTTAGTCACACCGATTCGACTCAGAAGGACCCGGAGAGCCAATATAAAAGCTGCCTTTAAATAATTTTTTCCTTTCTGTCTCATTACACTATTTAAAAATAAGCTAGAATACAAAATATCATACTAAGCAATGTTTGATGCCCAACTTATTACCGCTCCATATCCCTCCCAAAAAACAAGGCAATTCTGAGTTCAGGTTACCACTGTTATTGCTGCTTACCCAGTATAGTCTGTAAGCCACTGTTTAGAAACCTAGGCACAATGAATGGCATGGTAACCTTAACTCAGCATTTCCTGGCTTTTGCTAATTTAAGTCAAAATAATTAAGTTTTAACATAATTTTTATAGTTTGTATAAGAACCTGAAAATCATAGCAAATAAAATGTATTTCATTCTATATTATACTTAAGGTGGCTGGTCTTTTTAATAGAGCTTTCTGATTTTTTTAAATGATAGAACATAACAGTGGGGGAAGAGTTAAAGATAAAATACACCTAGCTACCATATTTATTCTGAAGATTTTGGTGCGCCAAAATTGACAGCCAGCTTTCTTGGCTTTCGCTTGCTGGAAGTGTTTGGTGTTGATTTGTTATGAGGAACGCTTGGAGTAGCCACATTGTCTTGAAATGAAACAGTGGATTGAGCAGCTTGAGGAGATTTTAAAGGAGCTGAAGAACTATCTTGCTGAATGTGGTCAGAAGACACTGGCTGTTCATTCTTTAGTGGTGCAGCTTGAGGGGAACTCTGAAACTCCTTGAGCTCAAAGTTTTTCTTGCTAGCAGCCCTTTTTTTAGTTACCTTTAAATTAAATAAATATTATTTAACAGAATGCATTCTCAAAAAATGCAAATATTCCACTTTTAGAAAACATGCATACAATTTTTTACAATAATTTTCTAATACTAAACAGTGCCTCACAGCGGGGGTGTTGTTGCATTCATCATGTAGGCACATTTTTAACAAAAATAAAGCATTAAGAAAAACTTGCCAATCTTACCTGCAGAGGTATAAACTGGTTGTGAGAACCAACTGGTATAGTTCCTGCAAGAGATACATTTCCTGGATAGGAGCCAGGATAATAATGTTTAGGCACTGGAGTTCCCCAGGGCACCGGACCAAACATGTGAGATGATGGAGGCATTATATTAGCTGTGAAAATAAATAACTTTTAGCGTGCTCCCCTCCAAAAGAGGATACTAACTCCCCAAGACCTCAAAAGTACCCCAACCACATTTGTCTGCATGTTGTTTCTCTTTCCAGTAAAGCCTCATATTCTTCATATCATTTACTTGAAAATAGATAAGTATTTATTTATTGTAAAAAAAAATCCCAAAGAGTTCTGCTTTTATGGAACTACACCTAGATGACAGCACAGCTAAGAGCACTAAGTCACAGCACCTGCATTAAGAGCACACTTAACTTAGGATCTTTGCACCCTCAGCTGAGTGAACTGTATTAGTAGAAGGTTGTAAGTTTGGGCCATCCTTTTGAAACAAGTCAACAATGTAGAAACCCTGGGGAGAAGAGATGTAGCATCTGCTGTATGGGTTACTAGGATGCTACAATGGTGCTGACCCATTAATTACTAGCTATGAATGTGAACTTTACTAAAATACAAAATACATGTGAACCAGAAACACCAGCAGGATTTTTAGCAGTTGGGGGGGTGTGTGTGTGTGTAACTTACCATGCTGATGTTTGGCAGTGATGCAGCACTTCAGTGAAAGGTGGTTATAAACAAATAAAACCACTAATGCGTGGATAACCATTAACCATACAAAGGGGGTGGGGGGTAAATCCACATAGAGAATCAAGGAAGAGATTTCTTACAAATTCTGGACAGATACTATCAGCTTTGAACTAATTGCTGTTGCTTTGAAGGAAAAAACCCAACAGAAAACCAACTAACACTGAATGGACAAATACATTCTTCATTCTTAAGGAAAAGAAATAATTGGGAGATACGTGATTATTTGTACTGAATTAATGCGTGTATTGATGAGAAGAGGTTCATGAACTGTTTTCAAAGCAGTTCAGACATACAACTACATACACGAAGACCAAAAATGGGGCTATCTGGAAGGCATTCATTTTCATATAAAGAACTATTACAACTGCAGGATATCACGGCAATATTTGAAACGTATACTAGTCAAATACTTACCAGGGGGTTGTGCAAATACTGGAGGAATAGATCCAGGTGGTACAGGAACTCCCAGTGGTTGATAATTGGGAAACACTGGTGGAGGTGGAGGCAAAGGGAAGTTTACTCCTATAGAGCTCTATGAAGAGGGAAACACAAGATTACAAACAGATGCAATGCAATAGAGACAAAGATTTTAAAAGATTCTTTGCATCCTCACCAAACGCTGTAAAGCAAAAAGCGCAGCTTTCTCCTTTGCTTCAGCTTCAGAATGACACTGTGGTCCATGAACCAACAAACCATTTGATAGCTTTATGTGACAAACTGTCATGGTCTAGAAAAATGAGATAAGATTTTTGAAGGAATTTGTATTGCTGACAAACAAACTGTGAGACAGAAACGGAGGATTTGTTTGTTTGTTTTCAAAAAAGGCAACAAAAGGAGCTAAGGTTTATTTTTAGATGGATTTCAGTGCTCAATCCAAATGTTTAATATAGGACAGTTGAAACAAAGTTGACAATATTAACTTTCACAGAAAAAGCTTTTTACCTGTGGTGTTTTCAGGAAAGAGAAATCTGGTTGTGACATTCCAACAAGAGAACAAATACGAGAAAGTTCAGAAGCAGTAGATAGTGCAGGCTGTGGACAAGCAAAAGGGTGACCTCCTGTTTCCAGTGCTGGTGTGTTCTGAGAGCCTCCAGGGCTATGAGGCTTGTTCATATAAGCAGCTGACAAAAGGAAAAAAAAAAGTTGTATCACAAACATTTTCTGCACTGAAATGATAGCAACTTCGTTATTAGCAGGAAAAAAAAGCATATTTGATTTTTTTTCTGGTATTTTCATATCTGATTAACAAAAGCCAGGACACTATTATAAAAAGATTTTTAGATCTGAATAAAGAAGTAGAACTGGAAAAGATGGACATTTTACTACTATATTTGGAAATCGTTACTATACTGTAAGGTATGTTCTAAAATGTCATTACAAGGTGAAGCTCTGAATTATGAACTGATGTCTAAACATACCTATTTTCTTTGTCTGTCTATATTGCAAGGCAGCTCCATGGCAATCCTGTCTACTCGGGGGAGCAGGAACATCATTAACTTGGGATTTCACGTCATTCCTTGTTTCCAGGTCAGAGCCATCTATCTTCAAAATCTCTTTGAGCATCTGTGTTCCTTTCTTTAAAAATAAAATAAACGATTCAGGGACATGATGGCATTCAGATAACACTACCTTTTTACCTAACTCTGAATATCATAATTGGTAACAAAATCTGAATTTTTCTTTTCCTATCAGTTACATTTTATCAAAGCACAGGTAACAGCATCCTAGCATAAACAAATGCGTGTGTTAATTTTCTTTGAGAATAGCTAATTAAAAGGTCATTAGTATGTTTAAAAAGGCAGTATGAGGAGTTCATCATGGAGTTTCTTTAAATAGAAGCACTGATGCCAAGATAGCAGATGTTAAATTGCAATGTAATGATTCCTGCAGTATACAGACCATAGCAAATGATTGTGGTGACAGATGGTCTTCATTTGTAGCTCTTGCTTCACTGGAATAAGTCTGCAGTTCATTTTCTTTGGAAATGTTCAAAGAAGCTAGAAGGCTTTCAACTTCATTGTCCTTCTTAAAACAAATTTAAAAAAGGTACATCAACTTAGTATATTACAAGCAGATGCATCAGAAAATGTGTATTAGTTTGAGATTAATTTTATGCTCATTCAGGATTTTTTTCTTTTAGCTTGGGCAGACCACAGTCATGTCTGCTCCACGTGAACAGATATCCAGAGACTAAATTGAGTTTTGCATACTAAAAAGATGCAAGTATTTAACAATAGAGAATTGATTTAAAGAATAATCAAAGTCATACAGGTTTGTCTTGTATCTGTTATAGCCATGAATTTGCACACAAGTGGCCAGGAATAATTGGAACAAAATGGACTGGAAATGGAAGTCATTGAAAGAGCACAAGAAAATCAACTACCTAGATCCTACCTTTACACCTGTACAGGGACCATCAATCACAGCCTTCTGAATTACAGGCATGTTGGGACTTTCATTCCTCTTCAAAAGTTTGACATTGTACTTATTCACACCTGCAAAATTCTGAAATAAACTACAGCATTTATTATTGAATACTAATACTCCATTACTCATTATAACACACTGACATTAGAAATGCATCTGCAAATAACTTTCACAACCTAATATTCTTAAAGAATTTCATCTTACTGAAAACCTAGCATTTATGTTCTCCTATTACAGCATAGCTTTTAGAGTCTGAGAGGAATAGGAAAAGCATTTAGTATCTTCACTAAACATCTTATGCACCTTCTCTCATTTTCTGTCTATAAAATCTCTAAAGAAAAATCATCTCCAAAATAAAATCTATCTAGTAGAAGAATGAACTAAGATGCCGGTTAAAAAGAAATTTGTAAAATGATGAATCAGATCAGAGTAAAATGAGAAGAAAAGAATACATTTACTCAGTACGGAAGAAATTACCTGTTTATTTGACATTTTATTAGGTGGCTGACTTTCACCTCTTGTAACTTTGGAATCTTCTTTAACTATAAAAGAATGCAATCTGTTGAAACGCTCTTAAAAAATGTACTAATAATCAAGACTCAAAAAAATTAGTAACTCCATACAAGTACACAGAGTTGCATTTATTTCAATAGTTGCATCGAACGTTGAATTCATACTTTGTAAGTCATTTGTTTTTCTTGTAGGGTAAAATAAAATGAAGTATATGCAATAATATATCTAATTTTACATTCTACAAATATGATCACAAGCAAATTTTCAAAGCCAAGGTGGGTTTTTTTGTTGTTTTGTTTTTATATCAGATGGTTGGAAAGTCAACATAATGCAGAACAGCTTGATTAAAAGGTTCAGTATTAAGTGTGGAATAACCTAATGTGCACACCAGAGACATTATTTGACAATAACAAGTTCAATGTAGTGTTTATACAACTATAACAAACTATTTTCTATTGACAACTACAAAAAACTCAATAGGCATTTCAATGAAGATCAGATAAAGCAAGTAGTTCTCCTAAACAAAGTTTCTAATTATAGTACTTACATTTTTTATACGGCTCCTGTTTTCTTTGCTGACCTTTAAAGCTGCTGTCATTGAATCCTGGCTTATAGAACTGATTGCCGGTTCCCAGCTTGATTTCCTGAGGTAGAACTGCACCCTAGGATTTCAAACATCAAACCTTAACCAGAAAACTACATATCTAGCATTTACATAGTAGTCCCACATGATTACCTCTTTCCAGAGCTATGCATACCCTCTGCAACAATACCTTCATCCAGAGGATTTATTTGTAACATTAACTAGGAAGTTTTTAGATGCAATGAACTGAGGTATAAAATTAAGTACCTTTATATTTTGAACCCAGGGATCTGTTTAGTTTATATACTAACCTTCTCATGCATGGTTTGCTGAATGTGGTGAGACTTCCCAGAACTCTGCAGTGATTGCCATATGCTGCAGAATTCATCATCTTGCTTACTCTGTGCCTGACAAAATAAGAAACAACACCTCCAACAAGCTCAGCAGCTATAAACTCAGCTTTTGAACAGCTAATCATATACAAAGACATTGTGAAACTCCTAATGTTTAAGTTTCACAGTGCTCAGATAACAGAAATTTTTATACTGACGCTAGTGGAACTTGCAGGTATTTAATTTAGGAAATAGGCTACTGTGGTGGGTTGTATTTATGTAACAAATTTTCCTAAAAATCACTATTAAAATGAAACATGCTTAGTTTGTTTTGAGATTGTGTTTGTTATTTACAGAAATTATCAACATAGGAAAGATCAGAGTAGAATTCAACTGAGATGATAATTCAAAATGGTTTCAAAATCATGCTCTCATACTGGTAGTATGCTTAAATTTAACTATTACTGCCTCATTTTGTAAGGCCTTATCAATTTTATATTATGAAGCAATATTATGCTTCATAACATTACAGGTATGTTACACAGAACTGAAGCCCAGCTACATAAAACCAACACTTTTGAAAATCTAGAATCTAAACAAGGATAACACAGGATATTATACTCATTCAAAAACTGGGAGAAGTTCTGCTCCAGTCTGTATCCAGACTAAAACATCTGATGTACTAAAACACAGCTATCTGTTAATCATGAGAAAAGGACACACACTCTAAATAGGAGGCCATAATAAATATTGAGACATTTGGGTCCAATACTAAATGAATCAGAACACTCACTTTATTTTTCTGATTGCCACTCAGAAATGATCCTTTCTGGGGTGAATTAGAGTTGCCCTGATTTTCAGCCCTGAGATTATAATGCTGTCTTCCATTCAGCTGCTAAATCATTCAGGGGGGAGAAAAAAAAAAAAAAAAAGTCACAAGTGTGTCATTGCCTTAAATTTTCTTTTGGAAAGTAGTTTTTCTTGTATAGACTTAGAAAACATGAGACAATTCTAATCAAACACACCTACAGCCACATGAAGTTACCCATTAAGCTGATTTTCTTTAAAGAAGTCACTTATTGAAAAATAAAGTTTAATTAAACCAATGAGAACCCCAATTCACGTGTGATTTTTCTTCCTTTATAGTATTTTCGAATTAAATCATAACCGTGAAGCAAAACTGACAGGGAAATCATGTCTTCTCTTTCTGAGAATGGACAAGCTTAGGCTACAAGAAGCTTTATTTGGAACACAGCTTTAAGGAAATAATTGCATCTCTGCCCAAACAACCCGTTTGTCGACACCAAATGTGGTGTCACTGATCTGAACTAAATCTTTGTCTCTTGGAAATGCAACTGGAGCTACTCAAAGCAAAACAACTGTCACTAAGAAACTTCTGGTCCCTTTCATTAGTGGATTAACTCATTTCTCCAAAATAAGGATTATCGCACTTCTAATACACAGACATTAAAATTAAATTTTGTTTGTATCAGTGAAGATAACAACCATGGTCATAATTCAGCTTCTATGGAAAAACATTTTTGTACAAATGAAAGAGAAGTCTTACTTGAGTAGGAACAAAAAGAGAGCGAGGAGAATGGTTGAGGCCTCCCAGATGCACTTTTTGTGAGCATACAGATGACAGGTCAGATGCATATGAATTGTAGTTCTTCACGGCTGGTTGAGGTTTAACTATGGCCGTCAGTTTTTGATTTCCTATTTCTGACCGACTACCATGAGACAGGTTAATTAAGGCACTTGATGGCAGACGATAACCTCTGGCAGGTGAGCACCTTAAGAAAAGCAAATTACATAGTTGTTTCATGTAGTTTAATTGTTGACATTTCAATATATCTGATTTAACAACACTGTTGCCTCTATCCCAAAAGATAATGATTCAAGTTTGAACAGCAGAGGCTGAAAACTATATCCAATATTGAAATCTAGTACCATTACACACAGTGTTAATCCCACTGTATTCCCCTTTGGCCTCTGGCTGTCAAAATGAGAAAACAACAGTAATTACTACTACTCTTGAGTTTATATTGTATCTTTCAGTGCTGAGCTCAAAGAAATTTTAAACATGAGTGAATTGTTACAGCATAGCACTGTAGTAAATATTTCTGTAAAAAATTATGAACCAGGAAACAGTATTATTTTCTTTTTCAGAGATAGAAATTGAAGCCAGTAGCAGAATTATAAATTGAAGTCAAGCAGCATTTAGTCAGTTTTTGATTTGCCTTCATCATTCTGAATACTGATGATTATCTGTGTTACAGGACATACTCTTGCAAGTGATAAGATTGTGTTATGCTTGCTGAATGCAGACACTAGGTAAGATTCTTCTCTCATTTCTGTCATAAAAAACTTACTTTATCTAAGAACAGTAAGTAAAATGAAGCCTGCTGGGAAAATTAGTGCACTTAGAAGTTTACCTGCTTGCTTAAATACAGAAAAGTTATCACACTTTTAAAAACAAAAGCATTAACCATGCCTCCACCTCATGAAGAACAGTTTAGGTTTTCAATGGTGGTTAGAATTTAGTGCCCAAGTATCAATTATTGATAGTTCAGAGTCCCTCCTTCAGAGGAACGGATGATTACTGACTATTTTTAATCTAGATTTTAAAAACATACTGGTAACAACCTATTTTCTACATATTTCTTTTAGAAAGACATTTGGATCTAGTACTTTATTCTGCTGGTTCATATTTGCTTTCTACAAATTAGAATCTTCTAAATACACAAAAAAGCCTAAAGAGCATTTCCAAAACATAATACACTTCATAAAAATTATCCTTACTCAAAGACAGAAAAGAAACACAAAAGAAATAACAACCGATCAACACTGTTAGGAATCAGTTGTAAAAAGAGGCATTAAAAATACTCGACCAAACTAAAGGCAACAATTTCATGCCATCAATACCAACAGCATGAAATGACTATAAAAACCCCTGCACAAACCTTATAGTTAGGCCTCCAAGGAATTCTTCATCAAACAAAACTTCGAAGAGCACATCTGTTTCTCTACTGGCTATGGAAAATGAAGCAAAATGTCATCCCGTATATGTAACAGTAGCTGTGTTCATCTAAATTATGTAAATATCTATATTAGTCATGCAACAAATAGTTAAAAGACAAAAAACTAATTCGCAACAAAAAATTCCTGATGCCTTAAATAAGTAATTTCGTTAACAGCAACTCAGAAATCCTTCTCAAAGTCATATATGGCTGCCCTTTTAGATATACTTTTAATAGAAATGTACCATGCATGACAACTTATCAACCTGCATTAACAGAACTGCAACTTACAGAAGCATGTCACAGTTGTCAGAAACTACCAGAAAAGAGATGCAAGACATCTTTACATTTAGGCAGACGGAAACAGTCAGCATTACCTTCTTGCATAATGATAGACTAATACTCCTTTAAAATTATACTCATAAATAATCATCATAAAAAAAAGAATACCCCTCTAAAAAAGCTGCACTCAAGTCTAGCCTATTCAAGATTTTGCTGGATGCAAACTGATTGAGAAAGCAACTACTTAAATGCCAGGTAAGAAACCAATTTCTATTACTAGATCTCAAACTGCTACAACCAAGGTGATTTGGTAAATCCTTTTGTTTACCCGAAATAGATTTATGGATAATCTTCTTGCCAAAGAAAGTATAAATCCATGCAGTTTAACAGAAATGAAGTATCACAGAGTAAAAAACAAATTCCAAATAAAACAATTTGAGACAAATCATATTTGATAAAATTTTATGTTCAATGTAAGTATTAAGGCTAATACTTTTGGTTTTATCTCTACTCTTAACTTCGCCCATATCTTCCTATAATTTAATTTTGTTCCTTTTTTGCAGCCTGTCCTCTCTCTCATTGATCTTTCTGCCTTCTTCATATTAAGGAAGAACAAAGGGTAAGTAATTTCTTATTTGAAGTACAGCTGTGTAACAAATTAAAGTAGAATACTTGTAGGCTTAATTCAAAACAGTAAATATGTCACTAGCAGCTTCAAGCTGCATATGTTTCATAGGTGAGAAATTTCTGTGCATTCACAACCATTATATGAAACAGTTTTTTGAAGCCTGCTTTCACATCACTAGCTGAGCTGTTATATAACTATAATGCTACAATTATGATGGAAATATTACCTCCTTTAATTCCTATAATGGTACCTCGAAGACCAACTGGAACAGAAAAGTTCTCTCTCACATTGACAACACGGTCAAACAGCCTATACTCTGCATCTCGATCAGGAACAACCCCATTCTGTTGTTCTAACGGCTGACAATAACCAAAGGACTGTGTTAATGTTTGCAAAAAAATATGGATTACAATCAAAATGCATTTATAACAGTATCTGAAACAGATTATAAAAGAAACTTTCTGGAAAAAAAAGTTTAAGAACAAAGAATCTTCCCTCCCCAGACACAAAGCAAACTTTTTTCTTGCAACTCTCACTCACTGCTTCTGCCTGGGAAGCAGCAGCACTGTACATGATCCGAGACGGACCAAGGGGATCAATCTAGACAAAATAAAACCATCAGGTGTAACCTGTCTGTATCAGTAACACAAGATGAGCAGTTGGTTATATGTCAAGAACTGAACAAAAAGCAAAACAGGGAAGAGACAAATGGAAAGTACATTTTATTTTGCCTTCATTATATAGACAATAAGAGTTACAGAAGCGTGAAGAACAGAAGGCAGAAAAGAACTGAAAGTCAGTATAATACGTGACAGAGTTTGTAGTTAGTAGAAATTCCTTCTAAAGGCAGACTTCCTTTCTCAAATTGGTTTTCTAGAAGGCATCATAAAACTTATTCTTTCATTAATACTGCCCTAAGTTGTTAAGCTTAGGTAAAAAAAATATGATCTGGACAACTTAACTTCTGAAAACAACAACAACAAAAAAAAAACAAAACCCCAACAACTTTTCACATCACTTACTCTGTACAGCAAGTGGGGTTTCACAGTTACTCGCACCTTCTTGTTGCTCTTTCTCTGCTAAGGGAAAGGAACAGAAAGTCATTAAAAACTAGTATAGGAACCAACAGGGGATTTCAGGTACAGCAAAACACCTGAAAAGATAATGCAGAATTCTTTTGTTTCTTTTAGATAAAGGTATATGGCTTTCATGAAGCGTTTAGGATGACTAAGTCCATTTTTTAAAACATGACTGATTTCTTACTAAAGCTTTTGCATGGTTTGGCTAATTCTGGAATTTACACTGACTTTATTATCATGTCCTTACAAGTAATTTCAAAGAAGTCAGCCCATTATTTCATGTGGCTTTGCCTTTTGCTTTAGTAATTTCCTTGGCCCCTTTTTTGATATGTGGTCTTCAGAAGACAATTTTCTAATTTTCCTCAAACCAAACAGAAACTGCAAGGGAAGAACAGATGGGATTGCACTTAGAAACAGCACTTCAGTAGTTCAGAATATACGCTGACACCTGTTCCTTTCTGAAATCTCCAAAAGACAGAGTATGGCCTAATGCTGCTGAATCGCATCAAAAAGAGTGAGTCAATTAAAGAGATTAACCATCAGCTCTTCTGAATTTCTGTGACAATTCACATTACAAATTCCAGTCTTACATTACATTCTGTATTCTTTTTCTTTGGAATGACAAGTAATCTTCAATCATCTTATTCTAATTCAAGAAGTTGGAAAATAATGAGCAGCTGCTTTCTGGTTCACTCCTGCTCACAATGTCGTCAAACTGCATACCTTGCATTTCTCTATTTCTTCCTCAATTTTCTCAACAATGGCTGCATCCAAAATTTGCAAGTCACAAGATGAGCGAGACAAAGCAGACACAGGATGTGCCTTTAACCAGGCAACAATTTCTTGAACTTTCTCAGCTCTAAACAAACAAACAAAAAAAAAGACATGAATTAAAACTTTTAACTGCATAAACTAAGCATTTTACCACATTCCCTGACTTATGATATAGGCACAACACTTGTATACATTCATGAAGTAACAGAATTTAAGATTTCTGAATGAGTTTACAGTAAGGGTTTAAAAAAAGAAAACCTAATTGAATCATGCAATACTGTTTCAAAACTATAACCTGAAGTTTTGTCTCAGCCAAAAAAAAATAATTTAAAAATGAAATTATTTAAAAGTATTCAGTAAGTTATGTTTGCATCCAACCAACTAACCACATCCAGCTGTGATTAAAGGTTCTGTAAGCAGTTGTTTCTCACAACACAGTAAGGATGAACTTCAGGGCATGCCTCTGGTAAAATGGAGCACAAATCTGAGATTCTTATAACAGAAGAGTCCCACAATGGTATATATCCGCCTGGTAAGAGTCCTGCAGAGTGCAGCATCATGCAGACTTACCAACTCAAGCCTCTGAATAGGGCTTACTAGCTAATAATAAAAGCTTTCTTAATGTTACTATACTGGATGTGGAACGAAGGTTGCTCCTTGTCTCCCATGAAACTGACTGAATGTATACTAAAAATGTGCAAAGTACTTTAAATTCTGTACATGTTATTTTTCAAATTCAAAGTGATCTTAAACAATTAAAAGAATTATCGCTTATTCCCAAAAATGATCTTTTGGTGATGTGACTATTCGTAACTGCTTACTGAAGGCTACTTTAAAAGCAAGAGTTATGAAGTACCCATCAAAAATTAGATTTCTCATTTATTGGACTTGAGATAGGAGTCTGACAGATACTTGGACTCTACAGCTGGAATGTACAACATTCTGGTATTTTTTTCAGAGTCATCACTGAATAATCATGCTGCTCAAGGAGCAGCAATGTTTCAGTTACATAGCAGCCACTGTACGATCACCACCAATTTCACAGTGGTGTCAGCCTTTATTCTACTTATTCTAGGGGCGGGGGGTGGGGTGGGAGGGTGTTGGTGGTAGAGAAAGATGGCTTACCCATTCTCATCCTCTCCTGGCCAAATGTCATCTTCATAGAAGATATCTTCCTGGCTATTCTTGGCTATATAATTAAATAGTTCAGGGACCCTAAAAAAATGAATAAATGGAAGACAAATTTAGTTTCACATTAGCATAGACCACAAAAAAGCCTCATCAAAACAAACTTTGACAGGCTGAAAATTTCCAGAGCCCAGACGGACTGTTTTTTTACTGAGTGTAGTGTCATACTATTAATTTGTCAAGGGTAAGCTACTGACAAAATTACTCGATCCCAAAACATGCTGCTTCTTGGAAAGACACTATTGGAAGGATAATACTGGAATAAAAGCAATTCCATCAAGCAATCTCCAAAAGCAAACTCATCAGTTCTTAGAAGATCTGCGTCCAGAGGACAAAATCTGAAGACTGATACAAACGTGGGTAATTTGGATGAAGTTCATATCCAGTATTTACCTTTCTAAATACTCAGCAAGTAGTTGTTCTACTGCAGAAGAATACATCCATTCATTTCCAACTTTCTTAGTATAACCAGGAACTTCTTCATTTTTCTTATTGAACTTCAGGTTTAGCCCCACATTTGCTTTGTGATCTCCATGAGGACTGGAAATAAGAAAAAGTTTATTAACTTGCAATAATATATATGTATTTTTTTATATACATGTGTGTGTGTACATACATTAAAAAACACATAAACATACATCCTCAGCCTTAAACCACAGCAAAATTAAATTCATTGTATTGCTTACTTGCTAGCATCGCAAGAGCTGTAAATGTTACAGGACATAAGCTGTTCTACAGCAGCTGTCCACACGCATGCCCATACCTTATTGTTATAGAGGGTAGGGAATATTTTGCCTTTCTTCCTTAATGAGATCTAATCAACCACAATCTACCTGGTATTTACCAAGACGTAGAAGGAAATCCCTGAACAATCAGTGCGGAACAATCGTACACGTTAAATCACATGAAGATGCCCATAAATCAACCACTTCTTTAGTGGGCTGTCCTAGAAAACCACAATTCTGACACTCAAAGAAATAAAGGGATTGCCTACCTTATATATTTTAGGCAGTTTTAGTCTTAACTAGTTCTTAAAAAAAATTTACAATTATTATCTCTTTATACTAGCAGTAATAAGTACAATGAAATTACATCCCAATTCCTTTTTTTATTCTGAGTGTGGCAAAGTCAGTTCAAACTCCTGCTTCAATTATGCAAATCGCTAATCAGGAAGGTCAATTTATGTCTTTCTACATACTAATGCCAACATACTGATCTCCAGTAAACAAAAATTAAGACTACATACATAATGGGAGAGAAAAACACTGCAATGAACTTAGTTTACAGGAAATATACTTTAAAGAAAGCTTCACATCACAGAACAGTTATACACCTCATAAGAACAGCATTTAAACATAGCAGAAATTCTGTAGAGTTGTGTTAGAATTTAGAAGCTTCTCTACAGTCAAATTCACAAAGAGAGCTTACTTTTTCTTTGATCCTCTTCCAATAAAGATACTCCCTGTAAATCTGGAGACAAGATATCCACTTACGCCCAGACGGCTGGCCAAAATATATGCAGGATTGTATTTCACAGAATATTTCTTTAAAATAAACAAACAAAAAATATTGGCAATTCCCAAAGTATAAGGATTTTTATCCAAAAGGCAAATGAACAATATGGAAGCATCCCTTAAAGACATTTACCATTGCAAAATATATCTGACACATTGTTTAAGCTTTTACTAGAAAACCAGAAGCACTTACATGCTGGTTCTGTATTAAAGGATCAAGCTGGGGTTCACATGGAATATTGAAAACTACACGAATTCTACCTTCTGTGATCACATCACGTGAATCTTGAACCTTGGAGAGAAACACAACATATTAAAAGTATTATTTAAAAACAGCAGTCTTTGGATACTAGACCTTGTAGTCTACTTTATTAATAATTTTGCTGCAGTAGGCAGAGATGCTTTGGGATTCATCATCTTGCCATGACCTGTACACTGCCTCCTCATAGAGGCAAACAGCACCAAATCAAAGGAATCTATAACTGGAAAGGGTCCAAAATGGGAACTCTATGTATTGCAAATTATCCCAAATAATTTACAAAAATAATCCTGCATTCAAGCTGTGCTACCTTTTTCCTGTCATGCCAGCTACAGTGATAGGGAAAGCAGAAGAACCCCTCCTCCTCTGACTAAACCATCAGGGAATCTTTGATTTAAAATTTGAGCTAGAAAATGACCACTACTGCCACACAACATCTTCAATTATTTTAGGCTTGCAAATAAAGAAATCTAGGGAAAAAAAAGTATGACATTATTGGAACTAACTTCTCCCATGCAGCCATAGTAAGGAGATCCCAGCATAAAGGCTGTACTTCCAGGAGGAAACAAGTCATCCAGAGTTTTGATGTTTGAAAAACGAGAGTCAAAGGCTTTGATATTCTACATGAAAAAGACAAAATTGATATTGTTAAATATCATTCAGTTCCAGCAGAATAATTTAAAAGTTCATATAAGCAAATGCTTATTCTAACTCATTAACTAAGTCTGAAATAATCCAAAGGCAATGAAATTAATGCTGTTATTACAAATGGTATTACACAAGAAACTATGCTACCTCATAGAGCACCACTACTGTACTTCATTCAAAATATCATCAGTAAAAAGACAACGAAAGCCTTTTTTTTTCAGTGAGATCTCTAACCTGTGTAATAGGGTCCCAAATTTTGCAACAATATACTTGCCTAAGCATGTTAAATTAATATAATTTATTGTATTAAAAAAAAAATGCTTATTTTTGTTCATTCTTTTGTTTTAAAGGAGCAAACACTCCCTGCCCCAATGGAATAAGGAGCTATGTGCAAGAAGATACTGTACTTGTATATTTACCTTGACAACAGTTTGGTAAACAAAAGGAAGAACTTGTTTTGACCACTGCTTCTCCAAGTAAACTTCCCCATTTTGGTTTAGTTGATATCTACTACCAGTGAGTAACTGAGCATATACAACTATTGATGTTTCATGAATAATTATTCCTTTTCTTCTCTGGTACCTGAATACAAAACAGAACGTTTACAATGAACAGAACTGAAAAAAGAGGGTATAGTTAATGTCTTGAAATAAAAAAAACACAAAATACTACTCTTAACAAAAGCATTCTAATAGTTTGCTTCCTGTTTTATAAAAAATACCCAGAATAAATGGCTTAACCAATTCTTACCCATTGTTGCACAGCAATCACTACATAGCTAAGCATGTTTGTTTATATACATTTTACCTTTACAGTGAGAAGGGTTAGTAATAATTAAGGCAGTTAACTCAAATGACAGATAATAAAATGGCAAGTTACTGTAACTCAGTTGTGTTCAACTGAGCACACACACTCTAGAAGAGCAAGAGCTGTATTCAAATTTAACAGTGCTAAGCTACTGAAGTTGTAAGTTGATACTGTATGACCCCATTCTATATACTTCCTACAAGTGAACATCACTAAGACCAGAACAGAAAATTGAGTGGGAGAGTAAATACTGAAACTCATTCATCTGAGAATTCTCTTGTAACACAATCTAACTTTAAATACCTAGGGACCGACTCCATATATTCCAATATTTTCATATATGCTCTATGTTGTTTTTAAAAATTCCAGCAGAGAATCATTAACCTTTATCATCAAGTATCCAGCAGCTTTTCTCTACTACTTAGGCCTGTAATACAGCAAGAAACATAGCTAAACTACAAAATGGAAAGTTACACTTTAAGTTTCAAAGTTACTTACTGCTCTGAAATGCCCTGAACTTCTTTCAACCACATGCTTTGCTCCTTATCTCCAACGTACGCCACTTTAGTTGGGGGCACTGCATTTCCCATGTAAAGCTTCTGTGTGCCATGTGGTTCTTCCAAATAAAACCTTGAAAATATTATGACAGATAAGAATTTAATCAAATAAGATTAATCTAGATATAACCAATTGTGAGCAAAACTTAAAATAGTTAGAAATTACTTGTTAAGGACATGGAAAACTTGCAGCATTGTTTTCTCTACCCCTTCCACAACAGGTCATAGCATATTTTTAATAAAAACTACCAATGCATGTGCTGAAAGGAAGATTGTACAGAAATGTTTTCTTTTACATTATTCTGTGTGGATTTCTGTGCATGATTTTCTCCCTCAAAGTTAAGAATGACCTCTCCCAAACTTCTAAATCTATAGCAAAATAGTGAAGGACTAGACTTCTACAGAGAGAACCAAACCTCAGAACAATGTTAAGCAAAGGTTCTTCCACCAAGCCACCTTTGATACACCTGGACTAATTCGCTGTTAGCAACAATTACAACAAACCCCAAACTTCTGTACAGCCTAAGGAGCTTATTTTGAATAAAACAATAAAGATGACAAACAACTATCTATGAAATATCTCTTACTTAGTTTCTCCATCTGACACAGCAACAACTCTGGCTTCTTCAAGGTGTGGCCAGTTAATAAAAACACGCTTTCCAAGTACCAAACTGGCAACATTTTCAACCATCTGAAAAAATACTGAAGTTACTATTACTAATTGTTGAACATATTAAAAGATTTTTGTTAAAATATTTTCAAACTGTTTTTGCAATAAAAACTACTCTAGTTATAGAACAGGTTGTCTTGCAGAATGAAAAGCTCGTTTTAGCTTATTAAATTTTGAACATATTGCATTACCTCTATTTAGAAACGGAGAATCATATTTCATTTTTTTATGGACAAAGTATTGTATTCCAAGTGTATTAGTATTTAGCATATGTTAATTGTAAGACCCGGATTGATTTAAATTTCTTGTATAAGCTTATTATGTACTTTTTTTTGTTAAATCACAAAATGTGTCTATAATCAAACTGACAATTTCAGATTAATGAAATATTTTGTACCATTGAGTTTACTTTTGTTTCTCACTGAAATAAAGAAAGAGCACTTATGTCCAGGACTTTGCTAGCATCTGTAATTTTAGTCTCACATTATGTTCTATATATGCAACGAGTTTCTGTTATTTTTTAATCTGTTTTTGTGGCTTATTAAATTCTCTTTGCCACGTATCTGGAATATAGACTCTCCCAATCTCTCTGCTGTAAAATCCTATCTTGTTGTTTTCCTCCTCTCTCGTTTCCTTGGTTTTATTTATTTATCTATCTATGAAACTTTTTTCTTTTCCTGGATTTCATTTGCTACCTGATATTTTTGATTACAATACAGAGCTGGCTTTTAAAGCATTTAGAAAAAATATTTTGCTGCTTAGTGTCTCTGCATCAACTCTTTCCTATAATTTCCCTGTCAAACAGTCCTTTTTAAGTGGAAGGTGTAAGCTTGCTTTGTTGATGAAAAAGGACTAAAAAAGAAAAAGTGTCTATATACTCAGCTACACAAAAGACAAGAGGCACTGGTCTGGAGACTCTGCTTCCTTGCATTTATACAATTTCCAACTATTAGTCAGGAGTGAGTCTCACCAACTCCTTACGTGAGAACATCTGATGGCTACCACAGAGAAATGCCAGAAACTCTACTAAGGAGACTGACATTTAGTATTCTGAAGGCAGGACAAATTTAAATCTTTCAGCAGATTCCCAAAATTCTAGACTGTTCCCTGCATGAATTTAACATTTCAATCCTAGTGAACTTTCTTTTTTACTATTGACTCCAATAGTCAACAAAAGCTTTCAGTGTGACCTAAATACGGTTGATGTTTTCAGTGTACTGATTCAGCTGTGTTTTCAAAAGATATACCAAGAATGCTACCACCTAATGGTCTCAATTTTGGTCTGGGAGCTAAGAACCCCAGAGTTCCTACTCCAGCAGTTAATTCTATGGCCTGTGAATAGCTGTATTTCACCTTCCTTTCTATTAGTCAAGTCTTAACAACTTATACATAAAGTTCATTTTGAAGTCAAAGCATTACTAGTTAAATAAACTTTAAAAAACATCTAAAGATATTCTTTTAAATGGACTGCTCAATATATTTAACTACTCTTTTTTAAGAAACATTTGGGTTTTAAATTTTAAAAAAAAAACTTTTTCAGTACTACTGTAAATGTTTTTCTCCTATAATACACTAACCAACATTTCAAATCTGACTATTTAACAAATTCAGTCTTTTTTTTGACAAGGTTTTTCGTCTGGGGTTTGTTTGTTTGTTTGTTAGGAGCTGAATGCTTACCTGTTCTTTTGAGTTCTCATCAGCTATGATTTCTAACATCATGTTCTCTCCATGGCTGCTTTGCTGAAACACCTGCACACCACTTTTTCTAAGATAGAACTGGGTAAAAACAAAACAGCACATAAAACTTACTTGAATACTTAAATAGTCATCTTTTAAATACAATTGAAGATGTCAGAAGAGAAATCTTTTACCTTATGTTTAATGTGCTTTAAAGTAGGAAATCCACAAAAATATAATGCACTCTTGTTGATTTTAGTTATCTTATTGTGGGTTATTTCTACGTGCCAAGCATCCAAAGGTATTGTCTTATACCTAAAAAACAAGTTGCACAACACTTGCTCAAGCAGATTGACCGTCAACTCTAGAAACTGTCATTACTCATTCCAACATTCATTAATTGACAAACCCTTTGACTTTCCTGCAAAGTGGCAGTTAATTTAAGCCACTTGGAAACTATACAAAGGACAATAAAAAAACCCCCATGCTATTGCTGCAAAGAGACTACTCATTGAGAAAGAGACAAAACTTCAAGCCATGGTATGTCCCAATCTCACTATTTTAATTCATTGTTATTGTCAAATTCTAAACTAGCAACGGTTCCATACAGTATCATTCATCTTCACAACTACTCATTCTTCACTAAGTGTAATCCTGCAACAGGCATTCCTCCCCTATTTTGCTTTCAAGTTGACTACCTCAGCCTGTGTTAAATAAAGCTGGGAAGCTGGGTACTTTCAGTGAGAGGAAAGTGCACAACACATTTGTGTTCAACTCTCTGCACTGGATCCAAACGCCTTTTTTTTTTTTTTTTTAAAAAAAACACAAATGGTTGGGAATAAATCATCACTATCATCTCATATTTGTACCAGTCTTTCACCCTCTGTGTCATACAAAGTTTTGTAGTTCTCTAGTGTTCTTGCTGACTTAGCATTGGTTCATCTGTCTTGCAAAGTAACATTGAAGAAAAGGGACTAATACTTTTACCATGCTACCCACAACAAGTAACATCTAATTCAACATCTTAGGGTTTCCAGTGTATATATTGGCATATACAAGCTTTAGTTAAAATGCTAATACAGGTATTCTAACTACTTTTAGTTTACTCTAAAATACTTATGCCAGCATTACCTTGTATGACATCTTTCTATTGCAGGGAATTTCTCTGGCCACGGTGACATGTACTGGAACTCTGCATCTTTGTCATACCAGTACATTAAGCAAGCACTGTGAGTATTTCTTCGTTTCTCCTCTTCTTTTAGGCACTTATTACAAGATTCCATGGCCTGCAGCAGTCGTTTCTAAATTTTAAAGAAATTAGTGTATGTGAAACTGGCAACAGAAATTAGCACAGAAATGTCTACATTGGTTAATGTGTTAAGTTCAAAAATGACCTTTCCTGGTCAATGTGTTAATTTTCTAATTGCAGTCTCACCCTTCCTCATGTCCCAGCTCTCTCATAAAAATAGGACAATTCCAATGGAATGGCTTTGGAGAATAAAGATTACTTTTTTACAAATATGTTTCCAATGGCTGATCATATTTTGCCTTCTACATTTAACATAGACAGAAATATTTAAAAGATTGTAGATGTTATCATAAAATTCTGCAAAATAACTATTGAAAAAACTTCAACGCCTTAGGGGTCATTCAAGTAGCAACTGTTGTTTTTTGTGAGAAGACTAAGTCCCCTCAACCTTTCACTGCAAACTATGAAAACAACTGATAGGCACATGCCACCATCTGTATATATCTTAACATCTAATCTGCACTTTTATTGTCATCCACTCTTTGATGTACTCAAATATAGCCTGATAAAAGATATTACAACAGTATATAGAATACTGTTATCCTATATGCAGAAGTAAAACGTTACTATTTTACTCCTCTCCATTAATGTTTTACTGTTTGATTTGTACTTAAAGCCTTCTACCCATTACTAGTGTTCATACAAACAGATTTTCTATAACAAGATGGGTTTTTACCTGCAGATATTCTGTATTTTTGTATGTATATAGGAATAGAATTTTTTCTCAAAAAATATGAAACTAAAAATTTGAATAGCTGATTAAAAACATGAACAAATAACAAAAAGTCCATGTCCCTTACTAAGACTTCTGACACTGGAAGCTAACTTTGTTCATGGTAACTTAATCTAGCCTTACTCTCCAGGCAGCAAACATTTATATTTCTCTGTGGTTTCATCAAGAGTTAAACTTCCATTTAATTGCCTGTCTACTGTTCATTAATTAAGAAGTTTAGCAGATTTCTTATGAAGCTTTTATAGACAGCAGACGTTGAAAGAACTTACCTCATCAATGAATGGAATTAATACTACAGCTTCCCATTCTTGCTGCTTTCCATTTAGGTCAGTTTTAAAATCCGGTGGATAGTATTCTATAATAGGAGAATCTTGACTGATCATCAAATGCTAGGAAAATACAATAGAGGAATTAAACAATATCAGAGACAATTTAGCACTAATTCTAGGAAGAGATAGAGAAAGGCTGGTATTAAAACCAACTCAAGGCTGAATAGGAATTCAACATTTATCATTTAACTGTCCTAGTCTGAAAGCTTGGCAAGCGCAAAATCTTGTATTTATTACTAACTTTACAATGTACTAAGAATAGTAAGAAATAGAAGTATCTAACCATACACCTACAATTTAGACATAGAATATAACTACGAGGATGCTCAAAAATATCAAGGAGTTACTCCAAAATAAAGCAGACAACCAGTAAGCGATAGATAAATGCAATTTAATTCTAAATCCTACCTGGTAGCATTTAGGTAACAGATCTTTGCTAGCTGCTGGAAGTACAGCAAGAAGCTGTTCAAATGGCATGAAAGGTTTTCCCAGTTCAAATTTGATTTTGAGTTTGCTGATGTTGCGAATATCTGACAGATACGGTGCATAATGATAAGGATAATACCTGCAGGGGGAAAAAAACCTCTTATGTTACTTTACTTGACTTAATTGTAGCACAGCAGTGTTCACAGATCAGAAGCAAACAGAACTACATTAAATGTTCCCAGCATACAAGGTGGAATACTGCTCGATCTTTAAGCAATTTCTCATTTGGCAATTTTTCTTACCAGCTCCATGACTGAACTCCATGGTAATAATAATGCAAAATCCATTGTATTGCCTGGACGTAACATTCAGCTTGATCAGCCAAGAAGTCACTTAAAAGAAAAAGGAAAGATACTTACTAGTTTTTCTTATTTTCACTGGTGTATAAAAATTACTTAGCACCTTGTACATAGGAATGAAAAGCATTTTGGGAAGCTAGTAAGACCATGGTTTTCTAGATTCATTTAATTCTAATGGATCTTTTTTTCTCTCTGGTCATCAAATACTTGTTGCAGAAAACTTGACTTGCAGCTCTTCCTGCATTAGCCAAAAGAATCACTGCTTCATTATACTGCCATGTGTTCTCTGCTTTCGACATCAATGAATACTCTGTCTTGTATTAGACATACTGCAAAGACTTGTATTTGGTGTTTAAAAAGAAAAAAGCATATACTTACTCAGAAACTACTTCTACACCCATTTTAGTCATGTAGTAAGTTCTTTTGTATTGCCTAAACTCAGTTTCAAACAGATCATCATCTTCTGGTTCATCTTCCAACACAGCTGAAAAAGCAATCATGGGGAAAAAAAAAAAAAAGAAAAAAGGATTGACATTCACTTCTCTACTACAGTAAGGTTTGAAGACATTCAGTTTTGACTTAATGCCTTAACTTTACTCCTCAATTCACAGTTATAGGTGCTCATACCTTCCTTGCACTGAAAGTAGCATGAAACAATCAAACAAATCTTTACCCAGATAATCTGGAACTTTTTTTTCCCCCTTTAAAGACAGGCAACCTGTTTTGTGATCCAATTACAATAATAGAGAAGAGAATATAAGCCATCAGAAAATAAGAAAAAATTAAAATAAAAAATTTAAAATTCAATATTTTTAGCAACATCATCTTGTATCATGGAGTAGTATTTATACATTTTTGACCTTACATTTCAAAACATGAGCAAAAAACTTTTCCTACAAGTGGAATGAGTTTAGAAACATAATCATAACACCAAAAACCCCAAATCCATATAAAAATCTGTTCATTTGACCCCACCTGTATAATACAATAACTAGGCGTACAATTATCAAAACCATAGTGTTGTTAAGATTTGCTCATTCATTCCTTTAATTCATCATGGAAATACTGGTCAGGTAAGAAGCACTTTAAAAGCTTTATCCCCACTCCCTCTCACCATAAGCCAGTGATGTGCAGTTCCATTTCCCAATAGCTGACTACATAACTCTTTCATTTAGATTAAGGTAATCTCTGACATTAAATTCTTACAGATCTTCCAAATGTATACACAAATTAACAAAGGTTTTTTTATTATACGTATATGGAAAAATTATTTGCACTTACTTTTAGGGGTCACAACTTCACCTTCGCTTTTTTCTAAAGCAGCCAAACATATAGAATTTTCCTGAGCCTATTAAATTAATATTTGAGATAGAGTAAAAATACAGAATAATATGCACATACCTCATTCACAACCACATAATCGGCAAGTCAAAATGCTATAATCAAGATGTATAAATATTTAGTATAAAACCCTCTACATTTCCTTCTCTTGTAATTGCCTAGGGAAAATGATTTTATCCACACAGATCAGACAAAGGACCAGTCTCAAATAAAATCTCAACTGCCTTTAAAAAAAAATCTGAATCTTTTCCAAAACACAACTATTTAAAAAACTGTGCAGTACACATTTAAGCATTTTACCTACATCATGCATTGTGCTACAGCATCAGTATGCAATGTTTTAATCAGTAAATTTTTAAGAGTCCAAATCACTTCTGTAGAAAGGATAGAAGAAACTGTGTTTTAGAGAGTCAAGCAAGCCAAACATTCACTGCATTCTCACACTACACACTGTCTTTCGTATACAGCACTGTGTAGCTTTCAACAAGCAGAATCATTAAGTTGGCCCTCTTCCCCTGTACCTGAGATACGCAAGCTCCTGACTGTCACTGCCATTCAAAGGATCAGTCAAGATGACTAGCTAATACTACACAGCTGCTCCAAACTTCTGTGGCAAATAAGAAAACAACCACAAATAAAGCATACCTTATTGATGGAAGAGCTAACATCTTGCTCTTACAAACCACAAACTGCACTAAAGAACAGGATAATGGTATACAGTGACAGATTGAACTTGAAGGAATTTCCTGCCACTACTCTACACTCTGCTGAAGGCACACATTGAAGGACAGACAATGGAGGTGGTCGTAGGGAACGTTTCAGTGGAGCAGAGTCAAGATACAGAGAAGGGTGCTGTTTATTATTAATTAGTTACACCAAGAATTGCAAGTGTAATAACCAATCTGACATCACTCACACCAATGAAATTGCTGTTTATCTATTTATTGTCTAATAGTCGGCCAATACCAAGGCATGCATGAATGATCTATCAGTGTATCTGAAATACAGAAAACTTCCAGCAGGCTATACACTGAAAAGTGATATAAAGCACAGCAAGTTTGACCATAACTTACCCAGAAGTAAGTTTTCCTGCTCTTGAGGAACAGATAAATTGACATAAAGCATTAAGTTATGGTCTTACAAGATTTCAAAAATCATGAGAACCTGACCTTGACTTAATCATTTCATCACTCACAGCCAGCAATGCATACAGGCAGTTCCTCTAATGTTACATTTTACCACCTTTTCTGATCTCAAAAAATCTCAGAACAAAGGTTTATGCCATTTCATTTCTCTAAGATCAAATTATAGATTTGCAAAAAGTAACATTCTTATTTCCAAAATTGCACATGTAAGACACTAACCTTTTGTTTCTTTTGTTTATTTTTTCTGGCTTCCTCTGCTGCAATACCAGCTGCCTCATTGAGGTATTTATTGCCCACTTTACTTTCAAACCATTTTAGGTCTACAAAGACTTCACTGAAGTGTTCACGATCAAACTGTGCAGAAAGATTAAAGTAAGTTTAGAAATATTTGAGGAAGGTCAAATTAGAGTGCTAAGTTAACAATGTCTTTTTAGTTACATGCATTAAATTACATCTAGAGTAATTCATACACATTTTGCCCTAGAGCTAAAACTGAACTAACAGATTAATATTAAAAATCTTTTTTCTTATCACTGTGTAACATACACCCAAGCAATACTTTGTTTTCTTTCAGTAAGGCAGCAATGGGTAACAAAAAGAGTTAGATCATTTCCACACTTCAGAATCAACTCTAGAAGTAGTAGAGCTATATAGGGTCTCGGTAATACACTCTAGTGTCACACACCCAACACTTTCATAGTTCTATCTAACAATCAGAAGACAGGGCTGAAGCAGGGACAGTAGATGAACTTCTTCCTTCCAAGTTCAGCAGAAGGCTGAGACCTTTCCATTTCTGTAATGCCTATACCTTTGCTCATCTTACTTTTACTGCAGTGGCACTTAAACAGGATTGCCTCCTGTATGCCAGTTAGTTCATGAAGAATGCCAATGCCTGCCTCTGAGAGACACTAATGCTTCATTGCTCTTTATCAGCAATCTTCATGAAAAAATGGCAAAAAATATTGCTCTCCAAGATCTTCAGACATAGCTTTACCCCACAAGAAACTGATCAGCAGGGAGAGCAAAGAACGTTGCTGCCTGCAGCATGCTCTGCCCAGTGTTGCCGCTCATTATTGAATGAGAGTTGAGAACCATGATTCTACTGGTGAATCCTCATTTGACTGGTAGTACTAGAAGATGCTGGCTAAAGCATAGATCAAATGATTCAGTCTTCTTCCTCTTATGCCATGATAAAATCAGACAACTGATTGGATTCCATCAGTTAATGGTAAAACAGCTGACTGAACCCCACGTAAAACAAGAGTCATTTAACAGTTCATTAAAACTACAACATGATGTAGTTTTTAGGGCACTATATTGAGATTACATACAATAAGCTATACCTTTCTATACAGCGCAATTTCAGAGTTACTTACATCTGACAATTTTGTGAGATATTTCTCAAAGCGTTTTAAATTCAGATGCCCATTTTCATTTATGTAACCTATTGGGAAAATAAAAGTATGTTTTTTAAATTAACAATTTACCAATTTCAAAATTTCAATTTACATGCCCCATAGATAATAGAATGAAATCTTGCTGGCTGTGTAAAGAAAGTGTAATGATGTTAAACATTCTAACATGGCTAAAAAGGTCAATAAATATTAACGCAGGAATGTTAATGTTTCTACTTTCCACAACTGAACTTCGTATTCTTACCTCCCAGTTCTGGCAAGATAGCCATATACGTTCTATAAAGTAGCGGCAGTGCATCATGATTAATGTGTAAATGAGGTAGATGAGGAATAAAATCATTTCCTACAAGGAAACCCATTAAGATCCAATCATCTATTATCCTTTCAATATCGTATTCAAAGGAAATCTTGTCCTGGAGGCAGGGGGTGTGTGAAGAAGAAAAACAACACAGGAGCATAATTTTTATTATCATGTTTGCATAAAAAGACCTCACCCATTTTTTTCAATCACAATGCCATTAGAACTTACTTTTACTGGTGAAAATTCATAATCAATATATTCTCTCATCAGTGATAAGTGCAGTAAATGAAAGGTGGTTTCCTCTGGTGCACATGCTCTGTAAATTATTCAAAACATTAAGGTAATTATTTATAAACACACTTTCAACATGAATATTTCACAAGTCCAAGGTTACCTAAAACCAAGTAATCTTACTAAGATTATATCTTTTCAGAAAAAATAACGTATAAATATTTCTTTGAATCTATTTTAGGACTGCAATTGCAGCAACTTCCAGAAGTAAATTCCTGTAATGAGCAGTATATGATCCAGAAACTACAACACATACAATTGTATGTAATTACATACAATTATATCATTATAACTATCACTATTATCCAAAATCCTTTCTGTATCATAAAAGTGTATTTCTCCCTGTCTCTCCTACCTTCTCCCTATATTCACGAAATATATACTTCAAGGACCTTCAAAGAAGGAACCTAGCCACAGTAACAGTTATAAAATTAATTCTATCACTTCAGAATAGCTCCATGTACATGCACAGTTCTGGAACAAATCACCTTTTTCTGAGCAGTTATAGCCCACAAGTTAGTTCAAATGGGCAAATTCAGAATAAGAGCATCCAGTCAGCCACTTTCTTAAGAGAGTTTATTTTAGTAATTATTCTAGTAAATTAATTACACGCACAAAACCTCAGAGTTACAAATACATTTTAAAAAGTCAATATCTGCATAAGACAATTATGGAAACAATGTCATTACACCCTGGGCTGCTCCATTCATAATATGAAGAAAGAAGCACAATGCATCAGAGCTCTAAGGATTTTTTTTTTTTTATCAGCTATCCCGACAGCATACATTTCCTTGTGTAAACTAATTCAAGTGCACAATTTAAAAAGTTGATTTCCCTGATTTCATGTACTTTCTAACACAAAAATAAAATAGTATTTTATTAATTTAGTATGCAATCAATAAAAAAACCTCTGTTTTAGTGACACAGTATATTTTGGATTTAATTTCATCATATATAAAATAAGAATAAAATTAAATCAGTTCACCTTTGAGATTTTTTACCACCAAATCTGACTTCTTCTCTTAAGAGCGCAAAGTGTGCCTCATGACTTGTTAATCCCAGCATAATCTATTACAAAGAGATATTAGAAAGGTCTTACTTCATTTTTTTTTTTAAAAAACTGTTACTCAAGAGTAAATATAAAGAAAATTTGCTGTTCTGTTTCATTACAAATTCAAAAGTTTGCAGGAATACAAAATTACATGTTTGCTTAATAACATTTTAGAACCCTATGTGCTTAGGAAGACATCAAAGTCATACACACTTTATAAAATTCTGTTGTTTGCTTTATTTTAATTGCACATACCAAGTCAGCATCTAAGCCATAGAGACAGTGTCTTGTGTTTGGATCATGATGGGGCTTTGCTTTTTCTGATCTGATGAACTCCATAATTTTATGCTCGCCTTCCCCTGGAGTCTGCACAAAAAAAAACCCCTAAATTAATCAGTAAGGATCTTTGAATAAAATAAGAGTTTATTTAAAATAAAATATTAACAAAATACAATGACCTCATGGCCTGATAAGTAGACTGTTACTCCTTGCCAGGATTTGTCTGTGGAAATCTTCATATTTACAAAATATTTAAGATGCTCATGCAATCTGGCCATAAATTCAGTTCCTGAAAACAGAAATCTAAGTCAAACACAAAGCTTTTCACTAGTCTTTCAAAATTGTACTTACATATCAAAAGTATCAATTAAAAAAAAGCAAAAATTTTGCAAGAGATGAAAGGGACAGCTTTTTTTTTTTTCCCCAAGAGGTTTCCTTTTTTCCATAGCAATCTAAAAAATTTTTAGAATAAGAAAGTAATCCAACCCTACTAAAAGTTATTAAAACTTGTGTTCCCAACTTACTTGAGCCTTTATCAATTCTGTCCTCCAATTAAAAAAAAAAAAAAAAAGCCTTAGGATAGGAAAATAGTGCCAAAATATAGATGTAAAAGCATAAAGTTAAACACTTAAATTTAAATAATTAACAGATTATCTTACCTGGTGTAATACAGTTGGAGTCAAATCTGGCTTCCGTAGGGAGAGTTTCTCCCTTTTCTAATGCCTTTTTTATTTTGTCCTCTGCCTCTTTTGCTGATCTAAAACAAAATAGGTTTGGAGAGAGGGAGTAGAGAAAGAATCATCTTATTCAAATGTTAATATCCTACAACATTATTGACAAAAGACATATAGTTGATTTTTTAAAGTGTTTACAAAAATAAAGGAAAATTTAACTCCTGAATAGAATTTGAACTTGTTTCTGATACAACTGGAAGGCTTAAAGATAGCTTCCCCCTTACCCCTCAGTAATGATGATAATCTGTTATTACTCAGATACAGTTAATATTTAGATTACCGAGATGATCATTCAGTGGCTGGTCACCATGAAAGTGAATTAATGTGGAAACAGTAGGAACACTCAGGATTCAAACAACTGTAAATGCCATCCCAGAACAATAATGGTAATGCAGCTAAACAAAGCAGCAAGTTTGGAATACCACGGGGGTAGGAGGGGTGAACTAACAGTTTTCAGCACTAGTAATGGTGAAATCAACAAAAAAATATCATTCTAGCCTTTCTCGGCCAAGGATTTCATAAACACTTTTGAACCAGAAAAAGAGAAGCCACCAATGTCTCAGATTTTTGTCCTTCCCTCAATTCCGCTCCAGTTTTCTATTTAGAGCTCGCTCTTAATCTCTTCTTCCTCTCAATCTCCTTTTTTTCCTTTAAAAAAACAACCCCCCAAAAAACCCTGAACCAAAAACCAAATAAAAAAAAAAAAGAAAAGAAAAAAACCCCAGTAGCTTGAAAATATTTTCTCGTGTCCCTTTCCCCCAGTTTGTTTCTGTGGCATTTCACCATCTGACCACTGGCTTGCTTTCCTTACAGCAGTCTTCAAAGCAGCTTCCACATCTCCCAAAACATTAATATAATTCTTAACACTGTGAAATCTACTTGCAGCTCTGTATCGGAGCTAGGCTGCTAGCTTACATCAACAGGAAACCAGAGTTTCTAATGAAACTTTATTTCTTCTATGACTGTCAAAGAACATTCCATTACAGCAACCAAAAAGGCGTATCTTGAATTCGCATTCACAAATACAAAAGACACTCACAGATTAGGAAGCTATTGGAGACATCTGCAAGAGCTTAACTGCAGATTTATTTCACAGAAAATTTAATAGCAAAAAAAAGCTCCTCCCACCCCCAAGTCCTCCATACACAGCGAAAAATCTAAGTCACAAGCAAACTTTCCTTTTTGGAATCCTGATTTAATATTTAACATTTTACAAGTAGTTACCCTCATTTAACGAAAAATTAAAACTACTGTCAAAGGCACGATTGCTCATAATATATTTTTCTTTTCATGGCATACATTTAAGTAAATGTTTGTTTTTTTTTTAAGTGTTTACTATCATAAAGACAGAGCAAGAACAAATATTCCCACCTAAAACGTCTCCCACGCTGCTGATTCATTTTTGCTCTTGGAGCTACTCCATCAACTGCCATGAAGAAAACCTTCCTTGGTTTAATAATCCGAAACAGTACTTCCAAGTAGTGAAAAATATCAGCAAAAATCTTATCTTCTGAGATTCTGAAGTGAATATCATCATCATTTGGATGTGAACACTGATGTATAATGCCATTCATGTCCAGGTATAAGTTGTCAAATTCTGGAATCTACAAAAGCCACAGTTAGTACCCATTTGGTGACAGCTGAAGCAATGCAATCACTGCCGAAGGTGGGGCTGAGAGGAATGAACTCTGGAAATGACCTGAGGTGGGAAGACCTCCCTGGAACCTACTGTACACCAACGGTCTAAGAATATCTTGACTGGTTATGGGTTTTGTCTGAACTTGCCATCTGTTATTATGATTTTCCCAGCGAAGAAAGTCAGCTGAACAGATTCCTATCCTATCCAGACTGTTCCTGGTACTTCAGGACTTCTGTCTCCTGTGCTTGATCAGTCTTCTACATGGTACAAGGGAAAAGCAAATATAACCCATACTTCTCAGGATGAGATGATTTCTTTTTTTAATAACCCCACACATATAAACCGAGTCAATCTTGCATAGCTGCACTATAAACAACAAAACCTACAAAAATGAGTATGCAGTTTCCAACAGCATTTCAAAAGCAAAGCCAGTTTAAGAAGCTTTAGGGTTCTCCCCCGTTAACCAGTTCCATGACCACTGCATGCTGCCTCTTCAGCTATACTAAGAGCCACCTGCAAGTCTAGAGAGTGGCAGTTACCACCAAAAGCAGCAGATACCACTGACAGCATCAATTTCTTTCCCACGCTTTCCACATGTGGGTTTTTTCTGTCTAGTTCTCTGTTCTTCTAACAGCCTTATCTCTAGCAGCCCAATTTTCTTTTAAGGGAAAAAACCCTGCCCCGAATGCACACAAGGAACATGTAGAGCACAAACACTGTTAAACGTATAAAGCAACGGGGCCATTATCTACCTTTTTGTTACCAAAAGTCACCAAACATGCACAAGAGCAATGAATCCATTCTTTAATCCACCGATATGACTGTTCATAAAAATCCTCCTATCATTACAACTGGAGGAAGGCACTGCTAACTTTTCGTTATTTTCTGTAGTATTGTTGCTGAAATATCTTTACGTAATTTTGAAAGGCATGTTGTTGGACTTTTATTTAGCATCCACAGGCAAGAGAAACACAATTCTGTTTTAGAAAGAGGAATGAGAAAAGAGGAAGTATCAGGAAATCAGGAAGGATCTCCAGTCATCTGCAATAACTAGTCTTCTGTTATGCATAATGATCTTCAGTACGGTCCAATTCAGTAACCAGACTGCCCTCAACATGCTTAAGCACCACATGATCCACACAGGCATCACTTTCAGATAAGAATAGAGTGGGGCTTTGCACAGGCAGCATTCCAGACAGATGAAAACTAAAGCTTTTACATGGAAGCAACATATATATGGAAAACAGATGACCTTTTAAGAAGCACAGCTATAATATGATTTAAAAATAATGATGTGTTTTACAGAGGAATTGCCTTTTACTCTGGGTAGTTTTTTCTATAATAGCAAACAAAAGTCCTAATCTAGATGCTAGTGTGTGTCAGTCTGTACGTTCAAGTGGTCTGGCAGAGAAAAGGATGTAAAGGGATACACGTTACTGTTGCAGCTTAATATCATAATCTAGACATTTTCTTTTCTCTTTTATACAGAGTAAGAATTCCACATAAGCTGACAACATCATCTAACCTTTCAAAAGACTAACTAGAGAATGACATTAGCATACTTAAGGTTGAGTTGTGCCTTCTCTTTACCTTAAAAGCCCTAACAGTGTCTTTCAGAAAGCATCATGGGTACTACTCCCTGCTGCTCTCCCCCTGGTCAGAGAAGATGCATACAGACTCCTCAGCTTGCCACAGTTGGCAGTTGCTCAGCAGAAGTTTAAAGTTGCCACCAATTTCAGTGAGCAGCCCGGGCTTTTAACAGAACAGGTGAAAAGCCAGCATACACTGCTGCCTTGCTACACAGACAGTAAAAGAAACTGCAGTGAAATCCAACAAATCATAAGCAAAGACCGAACGTTTGAAAGCTACTTTGAAACTAGACGGAAGGGTCAGACATCCAGGTTTGGAATCACTTGAGTAGGGCATCTTAGATACGTCGATACAACAGCTATTTAATCTTTCAAAATGCACTCTCTTTTGGAAAAAGTATTAAGACTCAAAGACGCATTCAATAATCACCCAACTCATCTCAGAACATCCTTAGTCAGACGATAAAACCACATCCGTAATGCCGGTTGAAAATGGTAATGAAAAGTTAAGCGCTTGTGCTAACAGGTACCAAACATGACTCCTCTAAAAACAAAACTTTTTTCCACGTCTGTTACAAGCATTATTTGTGGCTTTCCTTTTGCAGTCTTTAACACTTGTTGAAGTTTTTTTTTTTTCTTTCTTGTTTTTGCTACTAATACTGCCCGATGCATGCAACAACAAGGAAAGGCAGCAGAGCTGTAAAACCTGTCCCTCGTCATTACTGCACCATTCGTCGTCAGCAGCAGTAACTTTTCTGAGCCCAGTAACGAGGGAACTCCGGTCTCCTGCTCCCCAAGGGATGAAGGCGCCGAGGCAGCACCGCGGTTTTCAGAAGGGCTGGGGAGCAGCACGGTCACAGGAAACAAAAGCGAAAGGCGAGCCCGGCCGCAGTGAGACTGACCCCGCCACGTCTGCGGGGAACGCTCCGCGCGGGGCACCTCCTCGGGGAACAGCGCCGTTTCGGTCCGGGTGCTTCTGAAAACATTACTTGCACGCAACGAGGAGGGCAAACATCTCCGCCGCTGACCTCCACAGCAGCAGGCTCC
>NW_010530463.1:663-1274 GCF_000687285.1 Phaethon lepturus | reverse complement strand
GTGAAGCACCCCGGTACACCCCAAACCCTTGGGCAGCAGGGTCACTCAGACCACACTCCCACCCAAATACCCTTTTCCATCCCTTCTTCCTCCTAATTCATTTCCATCCTGCCCTGCAAAGGGGAAGGCGGCGCTGGGGGGGGCTCTCTGCATGGCAGCCCCCAGCCCTGAGCACACAGCGCTCCCAGCTCCCGCGGGCCGGCAGGGCCCAGCAGCCCCGGCCCCCCCGCCCACCACGCTATGCACCGACCCAGTGATATACAGGAGGAGGAGGTGGAGGGGAGGGCTGGGAAATTAAGGTTTTCAGTGCTGTCAGAGCCGCATCAAATAGGCATCCACCAGCTGATTGCTTGATTGTTGTATTTTGGATGTCAAACCGGAGCAAGCAGAAACCTTTAAAATGCATCAGTGCTGCTGCCTTTTTGACGGAGGGTGTTGGTTTCCCATTAACAAGTGGAAAGCGTGAGCTGGAGCAGAAAACTTCAAGCGCTTCGGAATTGATAAAATAACAACTCCCTAATTAAGCAGAACTGTCAGTCAACGGGCGCCTGCTGCCCTGTATTGGGAAGCAGCAGCAGCCCCCAGTGCACCAGCCCAACGTGCACGCCCAG
>NW_010530463.1:0-622 GCF_000687285.1 Phaethon lepturus | reverse complement strand
TGCACACCCCGGGGGGACAGCGGCCGGAGCATCCCACCCTCCCTGTTAGACAGAGTTGGGTCCTGGTCCTGACGCTGAGCATGGCGGAGGTGTTTAGATGCTGTGCCTCAGTTTACCTCACCATAAAACCTTGTAATGCAGCTTTGCAGGGAAGGAGAGGCCTCACACCAAAATGCACCCCGTGCCGGATCCTTCCCCTCCGAGGGTAACGAACCAGCCTGGGGGAACACATCCACGACAGACACATCGGACACCACTGCCAGGTGTGGATGGAGCATCCCCGTGACCAGCCAGATGCGGGAAGGGGTCCTGCTGGAAAAGCCCCCCCAGTGCGGCAGCAGGGCAGGGGGGTTCAGGAGGTCCGGCCGCGGCAGCAGCAGCGTGGTCAGTGCCCCGTGGGGACGCCATGCGCTCGGCTGGGCTCCCAGAGCTCCGCAGTCCCATTCTCCCTGGCGCAGGGAGGCTGCAAAGGAGCTAATTAGAGGAGCAGCCCATTACCCGAGACCCCCGTGCAACACCACTGTGCCGGGTAATGAAACACTTTCAATCCGCCATGCTTCCCCCAGGCCTGGGGCAGGAGGGATGTGGCATCTCCAGGGACTCCTTAATAAGTCGCCAGCAG
>NW_010530462.1:42437-48957 GCF_000687285.1 Phaethon lepturus | reverse complement strand
GGAGTGCTCGGCCCGCCGCAGGCTTCCGGAGGAATGGGAGAAAGGTTTCTTCCTGAGGGGCTGGCAGAAGAGTTCCTCACAGACACCCCAAAAGGGGCAGCATTAATGAGCCTCTTGTTAGGCCTGCGGCTGACTCGCAACACCTGGCTGCCACCACAGCGGTGTCTCTGAGGGGAGCCGTGCTGTGGGGAGCTGTCGCTCCCCAAGGGCTGCTCGCCAGGGAGAAGCTGGAGCCAGCCCGTGTGGTTCCCTGCCCAGGAAGCAGACCTGGCACAGCAATGGCCAGACAACTGCTTTTGCTCGGTCCAGGATGCTTTCTTGTGAAGCACCAGGCACTGTGGTGTAGGAGGCAGAAAAGCGGAGCACACAGGCTGGCTGCGTTACAGCGGGTCCTGCGTGTTCTCCACGGTGAGTGGGCTAGAGCGGTCTTAATACGCTTCACACACTGAACTCACTTTCTTCCGGCACTCTGATATATTTATTTTTCTCTTCCAAAGCCTGTGTGTGTCTCTCTTCATAATGCTATTTTAATCCCTTATGTGTAATAGCCCTTTTGTTCCCCTGCAGTTGCATCCATGTTCTCACAGGTGCTTTGGAGGCAAACCAATGTTTAGTCAAAGCTTCAGGAAAAAGGAAAAAAATACAAATTTCTTCTTTAAAAAAAAAAACCAGCAAAACACGTAACATCCACAATGGTTTCAAACTGTGAGACAGCAACTTGATATTGGCAGAGCCTGGAATTTTTTCACATGAGATGCTGCTGGGAGAGCTGAGGCAGAGATTTAATCAGGACTAGGGGCAGCTATCAGAGCAGGCTGTCATGCCTAGAAAACCTCAAATTATGCGCTAATTATCCACCTACACTGCCGGGGAATAAATAACTAATGACTCTAGCTTACTGTGCTAAACATAATTCCAGTTGTAACAAGTTTGCAGGCTGCAGGTTTTTTCGCGGTGTGTTGGAGGTGCAATAATTAGCAGTGTTTTCGTTCAGAAGGAGCAACTGGCTGGGCTTTGAGTTCCAGCGCCTCTGGAGAAGCAGAGTCAAAGCTCAAGGCGGTCACCTTGGAGGGGGTGACTCTTGGTCATTGCCTACTTCCCAAAAAAAGGGCTGTATAATAAAGTGTGGCCAGATAATCTGCTCTTTTCTACTCTACTTTCTTGCTGTGTAGCATTGTGTTTCACCACAGGAAAGGAAAACAGTTCCACGGAAACAGGCTTTGTCCTCACCTTGTCCTTGCAAATGAAGGAAAATGCTGACAACAAGATCCTTTTTGAGTCAAGGCATTAGAAGTATTGTTCAGAGCTGTAAATATCTGGAGTTGTGATCAAACTAGATTATGCTAATGCATATAGGTGAAAAAATAATGCCAGAAAATGTTTTAAAATGGATTGATTTATCCCTCGGACCACCTTAGAGCAATGGACTGAAAAAAAAAATAAATCCAGACATTTTGGCTCCAAAGGGCTTTCTTTTCAGAGAAGAGGGTTTGACCCTACACCCTTCAAGTATGCTCAGTTTTTATTACCTATGACACTAGAATCTGGCAAAAATACAAAGAAGAAATAAGAGGCTCTTCCCTTGTTGAAACTAGCAGACCCTCATTTGTATGGCTATTGCAATTTTTAATAGTAATTCCATTTTCCATAAAAATACAATTTTCAATGGTAAAAATGGTTTAAAAAAAGTTTTTAAAGCCTGTAAAAATACCATTTTTAATTGCAATTCTCCTCCGACAAGTAAGTGCCTAGAAAGCAGTGAAGTCATCTGAGAAGTGGCTGCCACACTTGCACAGTGAAGAGGAAGGAACACAGCCTGAGCGCTTTGCCTGGTTACTCCTGCCACACTAATACAGTGCGCTACCCTCCCCGTTCCCTTGTCTAACCCCGAAGCAGCTCTCGTTAGCGATCACCTGCCACAAGCCAAAGACAAAGGTTAAATCCCAGAATGGACGTGTGGGCCCACATGAAATTAATTCTGAGCCTTTGCAATTGGAGCAGTAAGCCTTGTCCTTGGAGGCCTGGAGGAACAGCAGCATTATCCCCTTGTTCCTGAGGACCAGAACAGTTCTTGGTACTGGTTCAGCCCTCTCTCTTGGTGGTTTTATGATGATGGCAGAGTTTCATAATCAACCGTAATTGCATACCCAGTCTGAGCTTGGGAGCTCATTATTTTTTAATAATACATTCCTGTTTATAAATACACTTGAGGTACCATATTGCTGCAGAATGTTGATTTGCTTGCATTAGTAATCACTTTCTTCTTCTGAGACTGAAAACTAAACCTAAGTCAGGATTAGCATGTCCAAAGATGATTTTTAATTAAATAATTGAGATGTCTCAGGTGAGATGAATTTAGTCTCTCATTGTCTCTTTAGCTTTAAATGGAGACTTGTTTATGAGAATTTGAGAAGGGGGTGGATATAGGTAGCTATGCTGTTACAGCTTTGAGTGGATGCTGAGATTTTTTTTTTTGTCAATGTTTGTGTTCATAAGGATTGGTGTCTTTAGCCTGTTATTAAAATGATTTTGATCAAAGGTTGTTTTTTTTTTTTTTAAATTGGAAACTGTACAAGCTTTTAACTTAAAAAAAAAGGTACTGAAGCTAGAAATGTGAAGTTCATGAAAAAATGCAGCACTTGGTTTGGGAGGGGTAAAAAAAAAAGGCTAAAACATTACCAAATTAGGTCTTTCAGAACTATGGAAAAAAGTCAGACTGGAATGTCCAGCAAAAATTATATGCATCTATGAATTGTCTTTGTATCCTTGAATCTGCTTTTTTTTTTTTTTTTCCTTCTTTGTCTGGCAGGAGAAAGCAATTGCAAAATTTCACTTATTTGTTGGGTATGTAGTATTTTTTTTCTTGAAAAAAGTGATCTTGGAAATACTTCCAAAATGAGCTTCTATTTGTGTATATATATGCCTCGTATTTGGATAGGAAGCTTCAAAGATTGAACAGTTTGACATGTGAAGAAGTTACCACCTACATGTTTTGAAAAATATTTTATGCAAGACCTGCAGCACCTTTCTCTTTGAACTCTAAGCACACACTGTGCTGCTCTGTGCCCTTTTGTGACTCTAATGATGTTAAAGCTCAGCAGAACAGTCTGTATTGGTAATGTTAGTACTACTGGTGCCCTTCGGTGATGGTGGCCTTTGGCTTCTATCAGAGAAGTTCCCTTTACATCAGCCAGAATCTTACTGATGGCATACATTTGAAGATAGTAAATTTGAGCAAAAAGAAAACAAAAAAGCTATTAGCTATTTCAGCTGGGGTGTGCATCTTTTTTTCTGGTATTCAGGTCAAGAATGCTAATGACAAGCAAAGTACCACTGTGTTCCTGTGTACCAGAATGCTGGAGCCAAAGCAGCTGGTAGGCAGGAGGTGCAAAGAAGAGAAGATGTAGCCTTAATTTTTGCGTACGTGGAAGATAAGCAAGGAATGAACCAAAGAGACTTGAAGTACATTGGGGTTTGCTCATTAGCTGAGCAAAGAGCAAGATGTGACTACCTTCTTGTTTTCAGCAGTTCTTGGGCCTCCAACACTGGAGACAGATAAGCTGTCAGAAGTGAAACTTGAAGGCGTAAACCTCAAGCACATCATGTTGTGACTGCTGCGCTTAAATGAATAGACTGCATTTAATTGCTTGCCTGAAGACTGAGGGGAAGATGCCTTAGTTTGTCCAGCAGTAAAATACTTCCACAGGGGCAAAATGCATTACCTGGAGTGCCCGCATCCCATTACGTAACGGTTCTTCAGCTGGAAAGCCCAGGTTTCCATGGATTAACCCGTTACTGAATCTGCGGCCCTATCTGGAATGGTTATTTCTGTAGGATAATTTATGCATTCAAGGATTTTGTTGCTTTATCTATACAGAGGTGAGTACATGATGAATCTAAATGGCCTCCATCTCCTGCATGACAATGTAGTCTCTGTCCTTATTTCAACATCAAAGTATAGTGTTTCACCATACCGATACGAGTGGAACAGCCACTCATCCAAATAAATTTTCTTTTTGGTTTAATTAAAAGAGAGACTGACGTCTATTCCTCATTATCTTTCTTGCAGCTTTCAAAATAAGGAGCCCTTCTATGGGATTCTATACAGTCCACTAAGAGTTATGTGAGATTATTTGTGCTTTGTGTGTAAACGCGGTGTGATGCTCCTCGGGCTCAGAGGCAGAAGGCTGAAATCAGTCAGAATTGTGGAAGTGCGAGCCCAAGGGACTGCGGTGTGATCAGTGTGGCCCAGCTGGCTGTACAGGTGTGTAGAAACTTGTCTTTGCTCTGCATCACTTTTTTCTTTTTAAGCATTTGAAATGAGAGTTTGTTTCCTTGTTTCTTTTTAAAAGTAGAAAAAGTAGCAGTTTTTCCATTCTAGGAGTTCTGTGTTTGTTTTGCTCAAGTACAAGGGCTGCTGGCAATAAGAAAAAGTATGAAAAGGACCATGAAATTAATTAAATTGACACTTCAAGAAAATACTTACATTGTTGCAATCCTCAAAGCAGCAGCATAAAGCAAAGTTAGGACATTTTGCCAAAAGTTCTTTTTCATGAGTAAAGGAAACCTAGAGGTTTTGCTAAACTCTGAAACCCAGGGATTTGGTTTGATACAGGTTTTTGGGGAGAGAGAGGGAGTGTGTGTGTTGAACTGCATGCAGCTTGGACATGTTTCACCTTTCCTGTAGCTGTCAAATAATGAACTGCTCCTGAATGGCGTTTTTATTAATGAATTATCATTAAGACTTTAATTCAAAATCTGACATAGCTTGTTTGTTTGATTTCTTTTGAAAAGTACAGAGTATACTATGAAACCCATACAAATCAATTCCAGTTCTTTAAGGATCGCAAGTGTTATTAATTAAATATAAAGGATATTTACCTCTTATAGCCTCAGCTTAGGTGTTTTCATCTCCTTTCCTACATCCTTCCCCCTGTTTTTAATTTGGAATAATTAGCTGAAACTGGTGAATTTTTGTAGCACCAGGATTTGAGGAAGATGGGAAGCATGGAAAGAATGAGAAATATAATGTAAGCAGATTAACGTATCTAAGAAAGACTGACTATTCGTAACTCACAATTCATGGTTAAGGTGGGGTTTTTTGTTGTTTGGGTTTATGTGGGTTTGTTGTTTTCATTTTTTAACACTAGCTATTGAACATTGTGCTCTTTTCCTACAGAAGCAGTCTTAACGGTGAAATTTAGGAGCCTGTACTCTGCTCTTTCTTAGGGGTAAACAATATCTGTTGGATGAAACTTGCTCCTGTGCAGAGGAATTAATGCAAGAGTTCAGACCTTCAAAGCAGGGCAGTAGAAGCAGAGGGATCTTAACACTGGCCTTGTGTGCAGGGGTGAATTTTATCCATGCTTCATGTATTTGAAGACCTGGATTTGTCCTATAAAGTAATGAGAAAAATGGCCCACATGGGAAAACATTATTGATTGCTTCCTCTGCCCTTCAGTGATAAATATGGCATCCTTTGAATTAAAGGAACAATCCAATATCCATTTTGGTTTTCTACACTGTGTGCTGGTATGACAAGCTCTTTCCTAGTCTTCATCAAAAGCAAAATCCAGAATGCTGGATGACAAATAAGAGAGTAATGCCTTCCAGAGGAAATCTCTTGTGTTTGGCTGTTGTGTATACTGTTATGATTTTCTTTTTAATTTCATGGTGGAGAACATTTCTAAGACATTAATGTGGGGCATAATTTTATACCTTGACCGTGTCCTCACCATTAGGATCCCCAGGTCAGCTCCTGAAAAGTTATAGAACACTTGGAAATGTTTATTTTGTCTGCTTGCATGTTTGCAGGCAAAGCTGAAAAATCTTTATCTGCAGACATGCTCTCTTAGAGCTTTTCAGAAATATATTGGCAGAACAAAAGTAAAACTCATGCTTCTAAACCCCAGTTCAAAGCTGCAAGTAGGTTTTTTCCTTTAGAAAAATCTGAAGGATCCTGATGATCAAAACGAGCAAAATCAATACAATTAAAAGCTGAGTGTGTTTTTCCCCCCAGATGGTTAATCTTGAGCCAAATGTTTCTCTCTTACAGAAGCCCCCTCTGTAATTCCACAGCTTGGTATGAACAATCCAGATTTTACATTTAAACAATATGCTATATAATTTCTCAATTATTTCTACACCTTGAAGCTCAAACATCTGAAAATAAATAGGGCACTAACAGGTTTTTGTTGAAATCTGTACTTGTATTTGAACTGTGCTTTTAAGTTTTCACTGGTGGGCTCCTTTGGGCAAGGGACCTGTTTGACCTCTGGGTGGCTCAGCTCTGAGACCCAGCTGTGACCCCCATATATTTTCCTCCTCTTCTTCTGCTCTCTCCCGGGTTGCACTGCATGTTATTGTGCCACTCTGGCTAGGTTCTTAACACCGTCCATATTGATTTCTAGGAAACAAATGTCAGACGTGGACTGTATGTCGCTGTGCTCTAGCACTTCTCCACCTGCTGGTTAGATCAGGTGAACCACAGACTCTCGCAACAGAGCTGGGGAAGGACGCG
>NW_010530462.1:24615-42427 GCF_000687285.1 Phaethon lepturus | reverse complement strand
TCCCTATGAGAGACAAAAGTGATGCTTGTGAATGATAAAACCCTATACAAACAACTTGAAAGAGAGTTTAAATACTGCAAAATACATGTTGGTTAATGGAAGGCTACTGAGGAGCCGTGGGGAGACAGTGCTGTTCGTACTCGCATGTGGTAAATAGTTATTCACCCAGCCCACTGTACTTCACTGTGGTCTGTTTGATTGGTCCAACTGATGAGAGCTGATTTATTTCTTGCAAATCAGCCCATAGAGAAAGGAGCCCAAAATGTATTTGGTGCATCAGTCTTCCTTTATGCAGCTCATTATAGCAGGATTTTCATAAAACAGAAATATTCAGAGTTCCTTTCCCCACTGTTATAGATTGGCCGCTTTGGAGGTACTAATTTACTGCAGCTGTGGCTGCAGTCCCTTCTTCATGAAATACAGCAGTTGACAGAAGCTGAGCATACATTGCACTGGTATAGCTGATTTGTTTTGTGGCAAGTGCATGCTATGTTCTAATTTCGTGTTCACTCATCAGCTTTTGTTTATGCCATTAGACTGGGGCTCAAGTTACTGGATCATCTGAGCTCCTGTAGAAAACTACTCAATAACCTTTGTCATGTTACTTTTTCCCAGTATATGTCAACCGTAAAGTGGGGAAAAATGTGTATACTTTATAAAGCAATTTCAAGACTTTGAAATAAAAATGTAAAAACTAGAAAAAAAAGTCCACATAAAATTCTGTGTTGTGCACTTCTGGAAGCTGGAGGGCAACATGTCATACATTCATTATACATATGTCCTTTCATTCAGTGATTAGAATACATGTATCCAGAGATAATAGCAAGGGAAAATATTTCAGCTGTGTTAAATCCCAGTGTGGTGTTTGATAAGGACAAGGACTCAGATGAATTTTTAACAGCAAAATATAATTTTGGGAAATGTTTGTTGAAAGAGAGGACTGTAGTATTAATCTTGGGTTAGTTGTATTTTTATCTTGTTGCGAGTTTGTAAGGAAAATATTGTGCTTCCCTATTATGCCATGAAAAAACACATAACTGAGAAGCTTAAAAGTAAATATGATTTCACTAACATAAATATTTCTTTCCTCCTGAAACTTTTGCAGAGTATAGCATTACTGAGAAGAATCTCTGTTCTGGTTTTTACAGCTCTGATCTGTTCTTGGAAGTTGTTTTTTTAATTGTTGTAGAAAAAAAATAACACGGGTTCTATTAAAGAACTCAGCGCTCACCTTAGATTTGGTATTTTTCTTTTAAGTTCTGAGGTTCATTATGCAACTCTGTTTTAATTATTACTTTTATAATTACTCAACTATGAAGGCGTGACAAAGAATTTGAGGAATTTTTTTTCTTTTGGTGTTTCTTTTTGGAGTGCTTCAAATGTTTCATTCCATTTTCTTTGCAGTCCTTGTGATATCCAGTAAATAATGGAATAAATCTGTCTCATAAAATGCTCAAGAAGTCTGGTCTTGCCAAAAGGCACAATTCACTGCAAAATTTTCTTGAGGAGAAAAATTATTAAATTTATGCACCTAATGCTTGTCATATAGACCCTTGCCAAATTTCAGCATAATCACTTAATGTACAAGACGTGTGTGAGGCAGAGGACCTGATTATTAAGTAAGAATTTGTCTATAACTTCAAAGTCTTCAACGTTTTTCTGGCATACTACTTGTGCATGAATATAGCTTAGTTTGAGAAGAGATTCTTTAAGTTGTGGCTTTGAATGGCATTGAGATCAGTTTAAAACTAATAAAATAAATGCAGACAATATTATCCCCTGAAATGTTCTTCTGTTTCCTCATAATTAAAGGTTCTGGAGTAAATAGGCATTAAAGGGCATAAATCAAAACATGCCTTAAACCAGCAAAAATATACCAGTTGAATATCCTCTGCTCTGTATAGCACTTTGGGGGGGGGGGGGGAAACCAAAAAGGAAAAAGAAGTAATAAATTGAGTTATGGTTCATGTATACCTATCAACAGTTTGTTGAAGGGCAGAGCTGAAGTGATGGAGGGATAACGGATTTTTTCACTCTAAAGAATTGTATTAATTAAATGGTATGTCATCATATTTAAATAAAATATGTGGTAGTAATTATATTCAGACAATCTGTTACTTTGTCAATCATTCCCAAGATGGTTATACCAGGACACTTTTTTTTTTTTATCTAAGCTCTACTCCTGAGAGAGAAGGAGAGAAGGAATATGAAGAGCCAGAAGCAGAGAAAAACTTAGAAAAGCAAGTGAGGATTCCACATTCCTGAGAGCAAAAGGTTGGACCTTGCCTTCACCTTTAGCAGTAAGCGGCTAGGCTCCAAACTGCCTATTTAGTGGTTGGTTAGCTTTGTTTACTACTTCCATCAATAAAGCATTTGCTGTCGCTGGTCTGTTTAAATTGTTTTAAGCAGTCTTTTAGGAAAGACTAGAACCAGGATATAGGTATGATTATTTCTCTGAGTAATTAAACTTTGCACACTTGTTGCAATGGAGAGCTGTTCCCAGATCTCCAAACCCACACGTCATTGTTGTCATGACGCTACACAAATAGTAGCGTTTGGGCGTATCCTTTCCTACTGCCACAGCAGCAGCACATTGGGCCATAAGCACACAAATTTCCGTAGCAGTAGATCAAAAGCAGTCCTTGGCTGTTGTATGGCCCGTTGCAGTTCTAAACAGCAAGAAGCGTTGATAGTTAATAGTTGTATTTTATTGTGAGACTAGCAGTTACAAAGACAGACTGTTTCTCCGATACTGCTAATGCTGTTCCATCTAGTGAGAATGTATTGCCATGGCAACCAGTGGCATTAGTATTTTTTAAAAAAAGTAATTAAACTCACTAAGTCAATTTGCCCTTACTTGTCAGATTAGGAAACAGAATGTTTTTTATTGCTTTCTACTGAAGCAGTGAGGTAGCTAGGAGGACCAGCAGGATTGGAGCTACCTGAGGAGATTTCAACTCTTTGTTAATTGCCTTCTCTTTGCCTTTTTGTTAATAAATGATTCTTTTTCTGGTATGTGGCAGGTGTGGGAAGGTTGAATGATGACTTATGAATACTTGCATTCCACCTTGATTGGTAGGTTGTTTGCTGGATGGGAACACACGGTTAAATACAAAGACTTTGCTTTGTGACTAAGTGAATATAGAGAAGACCAGGATGCTCAGATGCTACTGAGGCGTGTATGTGTGAGCACGATATGAAAAACAGTATCTTTGCCAGAACTGTTAGTGGAGTGAGACTGACATCCCTGATTTAAGCTCTGCTTTGGTGCTGTCAGATTTATTTACCAACCCTCACGTGCTGTAGAACATGAAGTCTGTTTCCAAGACACGTAATGCCCTAACAAATTAATGGAGGGAAGGGACCAAGCCTGATCAACTCTTGCAAAACACAGGGATCTGAAAAGTACCCAATTTCCTTTTCTGTAGCGTGATGCACAAAAATTGTTGGCTGCTCAGAGCCAGCTTTGGGGATACCCAGAACATATGGGCCAGCCATACAGCAGCATGGAAGAGCCCATTTCACACCACCTTTGATTTTGCTTGAATTTCCTGAAGTCACTGCACTCTTTTCCCCATTGCTGTCAAACCACATCTTAAAAACTACAGCTCTCAGCCATCAGATCCTAAGAAGTTTATTTTAGCTACACTTTGCTTATGCCCTTTAGCTCAAAAAAGAATGAGTCGCCATCAGAAAAAAGAGGGAAAAGCGTCTTAAGTTATTTCATTTTTAATTGAGAAAAGGCTCCGCTTGAGCATCAGAGACAGAAGCAACAACCCAAGAAGTTGCAGAAAGTTTGTCACTCATTTTTTATTGATCCTGCTCTTTGCCAATTCCATTGAACTAATAGGAAAGAAGGTATAAAGAGATCTTTGTAGAGTATTTGATATCTTGTTTTCTCTAGTACAGCAGAAGATCTATGCAGATAACATTTTTTTATGCTTGGTGGCTGAAACTGGAAACAAATTTTTTTTCAGGTTTGCCTGAATGCCAGATCTCAGTTTTTCATACCAAAATGGAGTTGGAGACAAGTAGTCTTGGTTTAGAAGGAATTTTGTTATTGTTGTGATTTCTTACTTATTAAAAATTGCAAAGTCTGCTTATTTTTCCTTAAGGTGCAAATTTTTCCTGCTACCTAAGGAATAACTTTAACCTGTCCAAATTTTGTGGTATTTTTGTTTTCAGTGAATTTAAGTTAGGGAAAAAATCCTATTGTATTTGGGGGGATTGAGGGAGGAAGGGAGTAGCCTAAAAATACACCTCTGAATTCTTCATGTTTGTATTAAGTTCCTATGATACCTGTCTGAATGTATGTCTGAATGGTTATTTGTATGTCCCAACCTATGCCAGTTATTTCCTTCTCCGCTTTTCACGTGTGCTGATACACAATACATGACGGCGCTCTTTCCAATATTTATTGTCTTTGGACTGACCTCTGTCCTGAGGGGCTCTCTGGGTGTCTCACTTGAAACCACTAGAAATGTGTGAAAACATAATTAGGTCAAGCTGCTCAGTGCAGGTGTGTTTTTAATATACTGTTGTGAATATGGAGCATTTTCATGATGACGTTCCCTCTGACAAATCAGAGCCTACAAATGGTCTTCAAAGCATGTGTTTGCTGGCTTCCTGGGCAGATGAGTAATGAAGCAGGAGAGTAGGCTGCCACCACATTTTATTTTCTTCCTTCCCTCAAAAGCCTGGTTAGTTGATAAAAAAGCAAGAGGGCATTTATCATGTAGGCTCTCGTTTCCCAAAACGAAGCAGCTCACCTCTACACGCGCTCAAAACCTTTCAGCGGGTAGGGATGGGGGGAGGGCTCTGCAACAGTTTAGTCAGGCTTCCGCTTGTAGCAGGATTGGAAGAAGGGATCTGGCACCATCAAAACATCCAATATATCCCTCAGCTATTAAAATGAGGAAAGATATAAGAAGAAAGCAATAATGATAGGAGTCACAGATATAAAAGAGTGCAAAAAAGGAGACATGAAATATAATGTAATTTGACAGCAATGAGGAAAATACTGAGAAATCTATCACATCTATGCTTGTGGTGGTAGGAAGGCAGAGCGAGTTGTTATGAAGGCACAGAGCATGAACTCCAAGTACTTCTATGGAAAGGCTACAATAATTAATTCCAATCTTGCCTGAGAGCAATTTTTAAGATAAATACAAAGGAGAGTTTGGAGTATTGATTTTTATTTAAAGACGATAAATTGGAGTGAGTTGTTAAAAATTAGTGCTGCCTGGAACAGTTCACATTAAATCAGTGCACAGGTAAAGAAGGGTAGCTGAACCTGCCTCAATACCAGGATTGAATTTTGGATTTTGGAATCACTACTTGGTAGGGTCACTCCTCCTTCCATTCAGTTCCCTTTCCCCTGCCTCCTTTGTTGTAGTAACCCCTATGGATAGAGCTCCAATTAATAAAACTTACCTTTATGTATGCATTATCATAATACAAAGACTCAAGGGGCACACAATCCGTTCATGCCTGAGCAAATTTAAAACTCATGATTCTCCTGAGATTCTTGCTGGGAAATAGAGAAAGAGAATAAAGGGCATTCTAACATTTCTGCTGAATGATGGCTACTCTTTGCAAAGTGCTGTGAAGCTTGTTAGATTCTGAACATTTATGGGAACTTTATTGCTATTAGATCCTGTGAAATGACTATAATTAAAAATGCTGGTCCTTTTACGTGGAATATCTGCACAGCACGTTAAATCATTTTCTTGGAAGACCCTGGGACAAATTTTTAAAAAATGTGATTGGTACAATAAGAGCAAATGACCAGAAATATTTAAATTGCCAATATCTTTTAATGGAAAATACTGTGAATGCCAGATTTGAATGCACATATATACTGTCCCATGTTTTATCCTTGGGAGACAACTGCATGCTAATGATTACTTTTATTAATAATTCTGCTTTTTTATTGCTTGGCCTGTTGTGCACCTAGGTTCAGGCCCATCATAGCAGCTGCCCCAAAACTCTGTTAAAATCTGTAAGGGATGTAATGGCAGAGTCAGTTAAAGGGATGGGGTGAGGGGTGAGGGACAAGTCAATGGCCCAGTAATGCGATTATGGCAGAGTTATAATTAGTGATCAAAACACTCCAGCTTGCTAACCATTGCCAAGTGGTCTTCAGTGTGCCAAAAAGAACACTGTAAGCCAACATTTGAACAATAACTTTGTGGTGCTGGAGGATTTTCATGAGTGTGCCTGCCATATATGCACATTCGATGCCAGTTGTTGTCCATTAATGAGATTTAATAATATTTTGGAGAGCTGAGGTTTTCATTAACAATCACCTTGGAGTGCCAAAAGGGACAAATGACAGGATTAGCACATTAAATAACAAAATTTTGACAATTCGGCCTTCTGAACGTAGAATATAGTAACTTCCAACTTACATTTCTTCTAAACTGAGCACAGTCAAGTAATGTCTGGGACCTGGGAGGAGCCCAAAAGACCATGAGTTGCTTACTCATGATGCTAAGCATCAAGGAAATCCTTCTGCACCAGAAGAGAGACCTGTAATCAAGTATCACTAAATACCTATTTGACTAAGGCAGGTTCACAACAGATAGCATGAAGTAGTTACCTGAAGACTTTTTTCGCTTTGATTGAAAACCTTGCACAAGAACAAGGCATCAGTTCTTCATTTGTCATCACATGTTGAATGAGAAGGCGGCCACAGATTTATTGTCCAAATTTTATTTTGCTCTATGTTTCATCCAGTTTAGTATGAATATATTTATAGAAGTCCCAAGTAAGAGTGTGGGGGTATTTTGATTTCATGAAAGATTTCTGTGTCAATAATTTTGAAAAAGGAGCTTGTACAAAGTCTCCCATCCCAATCCCAAAACATTCCTGAAAGGCAAGCTCATTCCTTAGTGACTTTCTGTGCAGTTTTGCTTTTGGCCATACCAGATAAACTCCCATAAGGACAAATTTAATTAAACTGACAATCTTGCTAAGTCATGTAGTTAGTAGATAAATAAAATTAACTCAGACTTATTTGTTATTTGTTCTCAGTCTTTAATCACCCAATAGTAATTCCATAATTGAATTAAAGTACTTAACTATTCTAATGCAAATTGACTGGTTTATAGTTCTTCAATGAGTAAATTAGCGCAAATCAGGTACCCAAGATATCAACATTATTCACTTGCAGTTAATTTATCTTCATAATAATTGAGCTATTTTTTATTTATTCCAGAACTGGATGTCTTTTTACTTGTGAAGGTTGAAAATTAAAAACTTGGATGGCTTCATAAAAATGAAGTCTCTATTTTGTTTTCTTTTTTTAATTTAAAAGAAAATTACACAAGAAGAAAGAGAATCCAGGAAGGATACAGATCATAGCAGCAGGTCAGCTTCCACTGCAGTTTTAATAAAGTGCAAACAAGTGAACTGTAGACAAGAAGAACATTGCTAAATACCTGAGAAGGAAAATAGGAGTCCTTATCAAAGCATATAATCTGGTAAGAACCCCTTTTCAATGGTTAAAAAGAGTAGAAGGACTTGTCTACAAAGAGACACTGTCTTCAATAAGACATTTTAATTAGAAAAACTACTTATGTTTTAACAGAATATTTTAGCCAACTTTTGTGCTGCATCAAAAATACGTTTATTTCACTTCTAAAATACTAATCAGGAAGAATTTACTATAGAAATTGTATGTAGACGAGTCAACACCTGTGCATAGCAAACACTGTCCTGAATCTAAAAAGTCAGTAGGGCAGTAGTTAACTTCAAACAGAAGGTCAGCTTCTTTGCTAGTTAGAACAATGCGATTGGGCAAGCTGGGAGTACCAGGGATTTTGATCTGAAACAGGTGAAAATGTAGCTTCTCATAATTGATTGCTAATTAACTGCAATTAACATTTGGTAAACAGGTGCCCTTAACCATACAAAGAGAGGTGATGGAGGGAGTGGTGCTCTTGCTGCTGCATGGTTTTTAGGACTGTTAAAAGCTTAGAGAAGCTTTCTGAAATTACAGAGAAAGGTAATTTATTGTTGTTCAGCTCTTTTTGTACTTGAGAGCTCTCTTTGTCTCACAGAAGTAAAATAATGTAACATGAAGTACTTAGAATCGAAAAAATGAAGGTTGTTGACTGCTTTTAAGGGAACTTTGTCAGCTACTTAGAGGGGTGAATTATAGTTCTAATATAGGGAAAGCTGTACTGATAAAACAAGTTCATAAGGGCTATAACCATTTTATTTTCTCTTATAATTGCTTTGCCTAGTCTTTTGCTTTGTTTGTTTTGTTTTTTGTTGGTTTACTTTTGCAATCTGTGGTGTTAGGACCTAATTCTGCAGCAAATATTAATCTGGTGTGTTTAGTTGTGAGATGTCTGTCTGTAGATAGATGGGGGGGTGGGGAAAAGCTGATTCATTCTTTAAGGATTGCTGAGTCTTCTGATAAAACAAGTCTAATTGATAGAAGGCTAAGGATTACTTTATGTGATGATAGCAAAGTACAGATGCCTTTACTGCTTTATTTGAATCAAAGTAATGGGAAACTTGTGATGTGAATTCAAAGCCTCAAAGTTAAGATACTGGGATGGGAGGTGTATGGTATTTGTGCACTGTAGTATGGTTTAAAACCTATGTCTGGTTATGGAGTGCTCTTTGATGCATGGGTATTGTATGGGATTGCTCTCATGCGGAACCTTTCAGAAAAAAAAGTAGGAAGCTCTGTAGATCCTAGTATGTGTTGTTTGTGTAGTTTCTTATTTTCACTACCGTACAGACTTCAGAAAAGCTTGCATGGAGTTTGGTGTAACTAAGAGGAGTCAGATCTGAATTTCTAAAGGAATTAAGCAGAAATTGCTTTCAATATTTCTGGAACAAGTCAGTTGAATTTCCTTGTTAGAAGGAGACAACAGCTTAATATCTTCCTTCCTTTGTACTCTATAGTTACGTGTAACTTTCTGCTAAGTGGCTTGGACAAAACAATTTGAAACTCTAGAGCATGAGCTTGTCTGTCTGTTGGCTGACTGGAGGAGGCGGACCACTGATATGAGATCATGTGGTGCTTTTTTGCTCCCTTGCTAGAATGACTCGGAATCTTCTTGGCTTGCTCCTGCTCTTTCTTGGGTGTCTGAATTCATAACAGACTCTTCCCTAACAAAAATCCCTGTCATGTGATTGCTCAATTATACTTGTCTGTACTAAGTCTACAATGATTAATCCAATAGAAGCTTGGAATGGGATTGGGAATGCTTCTGCAGTTATTAGCTGCATTTATAATACCCTTACTTTTTAACTTTCAGAGTTAAAATATGTTAGTTTCTGGCATTTTTTTGACAGTGACAAATAAATACCAGGCACAGTGGGAGCTCAGAGCACAAAGTGGTTTGAAAGAGTTTTACTCAAGGTTAGAAATTAAGGTTACCATCAAAGGCAACTAATTGGATTGCAGGGCTTGTTTCCTATTTAAGAAACATCAGATGTGCAAATCCTCCCATTGCTATGCTTGCCACGTACTGACAATTAAAGCTTTTACCTGAAAACACCAGGCAATTGTATGCATATAAAACAGAAAGGGGGGAAATTTTTCTTTTTGCAGTATACCAGAGAGAAAATGATGGCTGATACCTGATTAGGGTAATAAACGTAGAGGAGCTGTAAAACTCAGCTTCTACTTTGTCTGGATATTCTAAATGAGGGGTTTAATTTGAAAACGTTGTTACAAATCTGGCTGGACTCTTAACTCTCACTAACCTCTGGCTTCTTGAGTTTCTGCTAATGAGGTGCTATTTATCAAGCTCTGCGATGAGGTATACTTTCTTTAAAGTGGTTCTGCTGACAATATGATTGTTTGATTCTAAGACTGTCACCTTTGCTATCTCTGATCATTAGAATTATCCTCTTGTCAGTTGCTTTCACTTTGCAGTTAAAATATAATTTCTGTCTTGACAATGGATATGTATTGGCTTAGCCCAGAATGTCCTAACCAACAATTCCTTGAATGTATGCTCTTTTTTTATCCTATATGAGAATGAAACATATCTCAACTATATTATATTCCTGTGATCTATCTAAGCAGAGAACTTTTGGAAGATGCTAATGCTCGGACCTTACTTGAAACATCAGATAACTTGAAAGTACCAGCAACTTGAGTGGTGTGATGGAAAGCGGGCGTTAAGCATCTTCCAGAAGCGTGGGATGTTGGTTGTTAAATGTTTTCTTTTGTTATTTCACCACATCTGTAATGTAGTGAGACATGAGCACTGAGAATTTTCTAATTCCTGGTGCTTCTGCTAGTAAGACACAGCAGAAAGGTTTCTTTTTAACCACTAGAGGAATGATGTCCTGAACCAGCCTTAGAACAGCTACAGTAGGGCAAGCAGTCTAAGTACTTGTAAGCTGTGCTAATGAATGTGATTTTTTTTTTTTTTTATGTTGTGTTTGCAACAATAGCATAGTCTTAGACTTGATTCAGGAGGTGGCTGCAGTACAGTTGTTACATCCCTATTGTTTAGCCCCATTCCACCTGCAGTGTGGGGCAAGCAGAAGGGTGAAGTGAGTCAATGAAGCCCTGGCAGCTGTTACTGAGGAGGGTAAATTAGAGCCTGGCCGGCCATTTGTGCTCCACCCTCAGGTTCATGAGAGCTTAGCCAGGTGCCATAAGCTTGGAATGTCACAGCTGTTGTTTTCCTGCACAGGAGTGAGAGAATAGTCTGTGGTTTTTCTTGGTGTTGCGTGGGATTGCCCTGTTAGATCACACTGTGTCTTTTTGGTTTCACATGTCTTTCATGCTTTATGGTGAAATGGTAGGGATCAGGGAAATCATCAGTATTTTATAGTAAGGAAAGAAAAGCAGCTACAAAAAGAAAGAAATTACTCAAGTCTCTTATCACACGTGATCATTGACTATGGGTTTTGTCCCTGCAGTTGAGCTAGGCTGATAAACCATCACCGTTTTCATGTTTGTCAATAAAAAAAAAAAAATGAAACTCTTTTGGAGTCGAAGGACTCGATATCTTTAAGTACCACAGCCTGTTCTGCAGTGAATGCTTCACTCTGACCTTAGCACCAATGTCCCTGAAGTATTTTTTTCTCGTTTACGTAATCTGAACTGTGAGCAGATTTTTAAAAAAACAAGCAACACAAAATCAAAACCACAACCTCATGCTGAACAAGCCAGAATGATTTCAGAAGCTACTGTCTGTCACTCTTTGTTACTATCTTTCAGATGAAGATCATAGTTTATGGGAGAGCTGTTTGGCTGTTTCCCTTTATGCTCAGCTAGGTTAGTTTTGGTCTGTGAGGCTAATCAGTGGCATTTCTTTTCCATTCAGTGATATCACAGTCTCTGCAAATTGGAATTGTTGGCACTACTCTTGGCATACTCATGGCACCACTGGCATCTTGTGAGACACGGTTCTCCAGAGTAAAAGACGAGCTGTTGGGAGCTTGGTACAATTTGGAAGGGAAGTGGGGAAGCAAACCGAGGTCAGAGTTGACTGCCCATTCTGCAGTGTCTGTTGGAAAAAGTCTATGTTCAAGGGCAGAAGAGGTTTGAAACCCTTACACTGAGAAATGCACACTTGTTGCAAGTCTTAGTATCCCTTTGTTAATTATCTTCACGCTTTACTTTCCTCAGTTGTAACAGGTGTGATGCTAATAGTGGTATCATGCACTATTAGTGACTGTAGCTTAGTGTGAGAACAATGATAACATAATAATGATAATGGTCTGATACTGCAGCTCTGTCTCTAGGCAGTGGAAGTAGGATGGTAATTCCTTGCTAGTTAATGAAAAAACCAAAAAAGTCGCTTGGGTTTTGTGAAGGGAATGGTGGAGGGTCTAGAAAAACTTTTGTAAAAACCTCCTCAAGAACCTTAGACAATATGTTTAGGATCTGCCAAATATGTTTTTGGGAACAGTAGAGACAGTTGTAGTTAACCAGCCATTAGCATGATCTGTGAAAGCAGATGTTCTCCCTCAAGGACAGTGATGAAGCATTAATTACAGGTAGAGTTGAGTCAAAACAAAGACTGGAAACCTGCTGCTACTGGAGCCGTTTTTGGTAGAGTTGATTTATTGTAGCTAACTGTGGAATACAACTTCTAATGAAGATGACCCTTGAAAGCAGGTAGGTGAATGTATTGTTCTATAGCCCAACGTGATATATTCAATTTATGTCACGTTGGAAATTAAGCTTGATATGAATTGCAGTTGTAATGAGCAGTTTGCCCTGTGATTTCAATGAAAGCACCTGATGGTGATAACTGCCTTACACATGCCAAGGACACTTACCCCTATTTAGAGCAAATGACTTCCTGGATCACATCAGTTACAGCATGATGGAGGTGCAGTGTGCCTAAACAAAACTGAATAATTTCAAGTAGGTGATTAAATGTTGCTGCCTGTGGTAACTGTAAAGCGGAAGAATTGCCTTAACTAAGACAGAATAGGTCAATCTATAGTTGGGTTTTCCTAGTCTGAAAAAGGCAGTCAGTAGAGGTAGAGAATATCGCTCCTGTACATTTAAGCACAAGAAGTAGTGGGCAGTGTGTGTATATAAATGAACACTGAAAGGTCACACTCAAAGCAGAGTAACTACAACTTTCTGTTAACCAAGGCACGATATGAAAAGGCAGAAAATAAAAGTTAGTCTTTAAAAGCTTTTCATTTCTTTAATTAGCATACAGCCTCAAAATCTCTGTTGCTGATATAATTCAGGTTTAAAACAATTGCTAATTTGCTTAATTGCATGCTTGAGCTATTATTATCTCTCTAGAAAACAACTGAAAGTCTGAATTTTTTCTGTAATGTTGTTGTTCTACCTGGCACAATGCTGTAATACTCAGAGGGACATGAGCATTATTTGTGACCTCAAAAATGGCATAGCTGTGTTCATGCACTACAGCGCGTCTTGCAGCGTGGTTTTCAGGCCTAGGTGTAATGCTATGTTAATGCAGATGTATTACTTCCCTGCCACAGGGACTGTGGTTTGTCACATACACAAAATGTGTACATACACAAAAAGCTGACTTCTTTCATTGTCTGACAACTTCATTGTTTAACGCAAACTACATTGTTTAAAATGCATGTTAGCAATGAAATTCAGGAGAGACATAAATAAAGCATGTTGTATCAGCTGGGTCCTGAGAAATGTGTGTACACTGAAAATAGCTGGGAGCTTCACGTGATTAAGGATGATCATGCAGAGTCAAAACAGCATAGAGTTAATCTTTTTCCTATTCTTAAAAAAACTAATGGAAATTAAATGGAACAGAAAACAGTAATTAGAAATTGTTGTATCTTGGAGGAAGGAGGGAAAAATAAAATTGTTCTGAAAGCAGAACAGATATAGGAAGATAGTAGCAGTACTTATTTCTTCTGTTATTAGTGCTGTTAGGGCAAGGGGTAAAAAAGTATAAATAAGAATAATAGCTGGTTGAGAGTCTTTACAGAATTCCATTCTAGTTTCTTACACTTACTGCAGTAATCTAATTAAGTTATTTAATATTCAAATCAATCCAGAGTACAGAAACAGTTAGACATGTCAAAATAATTTCATTTCCTTTTTTAATCTTTGAGAAGCACTGCCCTGCCTCATTTGTTCATGAACACTTTGTTTCTGCACACCTTACCTATTTGGTAAATATCCATCTATATTTGCCAACTGATTTAATTCTGAAATAAAATCATTATGGAGCAGTTCTTTCTTGGAATCTACTTACTTTTCTAGGTATGAAAATCAAGAAGTATTTTCAAGAATTTCTCAGTTATAAAGTCACTTTTCCCAGGGAAAACTGGGTCCTCTTGGAACAGGTGTGCATGAAGTTTGATTGCATCAATAGGTGATCTGGTGTGCTAAACAGTGTAATGATAAGCAAAGTGTTAAAGGCTTAAGAAATACAGGCATTGATCATGCAGCTGGAACTATTGGCAAAGTTGATTGCAAGGGGAAAAGAGTCATGTATTGATCAGATTACAATGAAGATTGAATGTGAAGAAACTGGGAAAGGGATAGTTTGTTCTTAAACAGAATAGGTAATTCTGTTGTGAAGGGAAGAGAATTAAATGCTACTTAAAAGATTGCCATTTCCTGAGTTCTGAGATTCAAGACAGTTTAGTGTATCATAGTTCTCCTGCTGGCATTGGAGGATGTTTATGCAGCAAGCTTTCTAGATCATACCTGTAATAACTGTAAGGTACTTAAAATTCTTTCAACAAAAGTGCTCTATGTCCTCAGAATCTGTGTGGTTCAGCTTGCGATACAAGATGCATGTGAATTGCATCACCTGGCAGAACTAAAATCCAAACTACCTTGCTATAGAGACCATCCAAAGCCACTAGGAATAACAATGACCTCAATATAGAGGAAGTGCATGCTTTTCTTTTAATGGCAGACATTTAGCTAAATGTCAGGCTGATCTGTTTTCTCAGAGAGAATTCCTCAGGCTTATATTCAAACTAATTTTTTTCGTGAAAGACAAAACATGCTATTCTCCAGCAGCTATGTCAGAAGATGGGTGGAATGAATCTCCCCTGCCAATAGTACAAATCTAGTGATTGATTTCCAAGTGATTGAAAATGAATGAATGTTATTTCAACTCCCAGTGGGTTCTTCACAGGAATTTCTGAGATGAGCTCAACTCAGTGCTATAATAGCTGCCTGGTCTCTGCTTCTAGTCCACATGTGCTCATATTACATCAGAGCTTATTCTTCATGTGGTTTTAGAAGAAGAAGAGTACCAATGGAACCACTGCTACCCCTCTTAACATCTCCGTGTGAGATCATGCCAGACTTGCTTGCTGTAGACAAAAGCTGGGGAAAAAATCAAGAGTAATTTTAAATATCATTTTTAACTTATAGCAGTACAGCTTACAAACGTACATAAACAGGTCTCTGGGCTACCCTTGTGCATGTGTGTTTTATACTCCTTTCTCTCTTTCAAGCTGATACTGTGCAGTTATGTACTGATTGCACCAGGTCCCAGATCTACTTGAGACAGGCTGGAATCACTTTTTACCAGAGGTTCTTACAAGTTTTGTCTTGTGTCAACAAAATGCCAGGATCCCAGGGGTGGATTTTAGAATTCATTGTAACAAGATAAGGCAAGGAGACTGAGGTAGGTAGGAAAAGAATAATTGAAGATCACAGTTGTCAGATAGAATAGTTTGCATACTTGCACATCTGAATTGAGGTACTATGGTGTATTTGTAAATTAAAGCTGACACGGCAGCAATGCATTGGTCATTCCTAGAGATATACAATAGTCTTTGGTTGATTAGCTGTCAAGAAAACACTGTTCTTCTCCAAAAGCTTTTGATAAGTATTTATACTTCACAAAATAGGATTATGGAGTCAGGCTTGGCTGTCATCTTTAGCTTTTCCTATGGAGAAAGTCAAAGGTAATCTACCTCTAAACTAGCCTCTGCCCTGGGGGAGCAGCATTCACTTTATTCATTTTCTTTGCTCTTTCTTGGATAAATATAAACTTCCATTTAAGTTGTAAACAGGTTACTTCTGATGAAACTGGTATTTATTTTTTTCAGCTGACACTTCTGTGAATCTTACAGCCATCCATACCTGTTGACTGTCAGCCAGCTGCAAAGGTTACTTTAGTTGTCACAGTAAGTTATTCCTGATTTGAGACTGCCAGGTATGTTTTGACACGTGTGATTTGGATGGAAGCAAGATAGCAAGGCTTTAAATGAGAGCAGGCAAAAGGTGGAACGTAAGCTGCTTTTACGTAAACACAGGTACTTCTTCCTAGAATGTCTTGTTTCAGAGAGCAGTATTCCCTATGGGATGAGGGGCTGTCCAGCCACTGCTCAAAAGAGATTTACTCCCAACTCTGTCATTTCCATTGCAAATGGAGGCAGATGGTGCAATGGTGTCTCTGGACCATATGTTCTTTGTTTGTGCAATTGGTTCTTTTTTTGTCTGTTTTTGTAATTCTGCACTGGTTTTTCCACCTGCTCATTTGTGAAAGATGAATGGTCTCTTTGCTGAATCTTGTTTGTTGTTTTTAGTTTATTTCCCCTGACTGCACTTGTAAATGTCACTTTCTTGGAATTGTCAAGCACTGACTTTTTGAAGATTTGAATCAGAAAGACATGACCAAAGTAGTATAAGGTATTAAGGATGAATAGTCCAAGCAGTTGCAGCCTAGTCCTTTCAGACTTCTGACTAGTACATCACTTATGCTGGTTTAATTTCAGTGACTTTGCTGTAAGTGTTCCCAGTGTGTCACTTGTTAATGTTTCAAGTCTAACTGCTGACAGAATGAAAAGAATTTATTGTAATTGTTTTGGGTGGTGTTTTGCTTAGCTACTGTAAGTTGAGTCTCCCCAACTTGGGCATTATTAAGAAAAATGATGTGTTCCATAAATATTTTTATTAAAGCTTTATTCCCCAGCTGGAAGACAGAATTGCTATTCTAAGATAACTGACAGGCATAGTGCTAAATCAACATTACACTGTCAGGATACAGAGATAAATTTAGTCAAAATAGGCTGTTACTACTAAAATACTCCCTTCCATTCTATAACACAAAGTAATGCATATTCCTAATAGTGTTGAGTGAGCTCTTAAGTAATTTCCAATTAGAGTACATTGTTGCTAATAAAGATGCCCTGTTTTATCATGTAGCTGACAAGCAATAGAGACGTAATTTATGAGTATAATGGAAGCAAGCCCCTAAGACGGAGCAGCATGTTTCTGGTGGCCTGTAAGATTCCCTAGTGCTCCTTTATTTCTCCTTTTCTGTTCTGTGATATTAATAAATTCCTGCAGTCCTGCCACAAGCAAGTCACTCCTAATCATCCCATTGATTTAAACAGAAAAATACATGTGAGAATTAGCTGAAGAAGATCTGTAAGAACTGAATCTGTTTACCATGTTCAGTGGCTTCTCTCCAGCACTGGTGGTACCAGCTGCTTTGGCACCTGCAGCCCATGCAGCAGTGCAGTGACTGCAGAAACTAAACTCTTCTCCGAGTTGTTTGTTAGCAGTTGGCTGCTGCTCTGTAACAGGATTAAACATCTTTACCAGTTCTTTTCGTTGCTCTAATCACTGCTAGATTTGGACTTGGGCATTCTTCTTACTGGCATATCCTTGTTATTGAACACATCCCGCTCCTAGTGGTATTTGATGAACTACTTGTCTCTGTCTCGCAAACATCTCCCTTTGGCTTTGTTCTGTGTCCTCATGCAGGCCTAGAAAGGTCATGTTAGCAAACCTTTCCAAATGCAGTCAGAGCTGGCTGCTACAAATGTGCTTTCTGTCTCTGCCAAGCTGTAGGCAACCGGAGAGATGAACCAGCAAAGAGAAATTGAGTAATGCAAGTCACTGATTGGCCATGAATCTCCTTTTCCCTTCAGTTTACTTAGGTGCATGACAGATGTTTACCTACAAAGATTTATGAGTAGGTTTGTTTAGAAAGATTTGATCTGGCATTTGAACCATGTTCAGAATTAGGAACATTTCAGGGGGTAAGTTGATGAATAGGCCTATTTGTTGAGCCAAGTAGGCTGAAAAGTAGTTTTAAGGTGCAGAAGATTCATCTAGAAGAAGGAACTACAAACATAAGAGAAATATCTGTTTGAGATAGAGCGCAATGTTGGCACAAAACTAAATCATGTATAAACTATCTCTGGAAAAAATTAGGTTGGAATTTGAAGACTTACTATTATATCATGGTTTAAATCAAATGTTTGTTTAGCAGGTTTTTTTGACAAAAATGAATTGTAGAGAAAGATGGCTGAAATCAGTCCTATTTGACACAGGACAGCTCAGGTGACACACCAAAGAGTAGGCTGCTGTTCCTTCAAGGAAGTCTGC
>NW_010530462.1:0-24584 GCF_000687285.1 Phaethon lepturus | reverse complement strand
GAACCTTGCAGAACTGTCTTAAAGCTCAGTGGAAGGTGCTGTTAAAACCAAATTTTAACAAAAATCCATTGAGAGTACTGATGACACCCACACTGCTATCTCCTAGTATACCCTATAATTTAATCAAATAATGTTTGTTGAGACAAACATTACTCCCTCTGTAGTTCCGAGATCTTTAATAAGATTTTGTTTAAGTGTATTCTATTGGACAAAATTTATATATCTTTAAATTTTTAAATCAAACCCTGATATTTGCTGAACTTCCTTCCCACTCCAATAAAGTTTGGAAAGCACTGTTTTATTAATTTCAACCATTTCAAAGTGTCTCAGTTTTGCACTTCCATATTGTCAAAACTAATGTAAAATCGTATCTTTCCAAATTGCCATTGTATTTTAAAATGGACTTTCTAACAATTACAAAACTCTAACTGGAGACTTCTATGTTAAAGCAAACTTTTTCTCTGAAATAAGTCAGTCTTCCATACTTTCTGTTTGGGGTGTAGAGGTGGAAAACATCAGGAAACTGCCAGCCAGTTCTCCGTGCTGTCACATGAATGAAAACCAACGGAAAAAATTAACCTGGTTCTGTTGACCCTTAAGTACAGTGTGCAAAGTTAGGGCAAGTACTGTCCAAAGGAAAATTCTTTACTGAGATTTGTTTTTCTAACCTTTATCCATCACCCCAAAAGACAAGGAACAAATAAAGGCTGAGATATGAATATCAAATTAATGTCAAAAAGATGTTCTTGCAAAGCAATCCAAGGGAGGCTTTAATACTTTCCATATAGACAATGTTCTGTGTTGATTAATCCATATCACTTCACTCACAGATGTGCAGCAATTCCATCAGATGCTTTATTGCCTACAGAGGGAGTTGCAGTTAGAGTTCACCTGTCGTCTTTTCAAAATTTATTTAAAGAGGGGGAAAAAAACAACATTTCCCCAAAGAGCTGCAAATGTTGAAGCTCATTCCATGTTCCTTTTCATTATAGGGAGTAGTCAGTCCCCTGCCAATCATTAGTGTCCTTTAAGTACAATGACATTGTCTGATGTTTTCTTAAGAAACTTCATTTTCCAAAGTGCTAGATACTGAATGGGCTGTGGGAATGAGTGTCACTCTTGCTGGGAAAGAGATTTCCTGCAGACTAGAAGTTGGGGTAAGGGACAATCTTAGATGCAGTTGGGAAAGAGGAGTTTGAAGTGGGAGGGAGAATGGAAATGTAGAAGAAGCAGGAAGGAGGCTCTACAAGTTGGTATAGTTCTTCTGGATCGCATGCTGCACTGCACTGTTGAATAAGGCAGCACAAGTTTTGTGCTGTTATAAAACCAGAAGACACTCAGGTTATGAATGGAGTTTGTCAGAGCCATATGGGTTCACTTAATGAAGACATGATTAAGTTTGTTTTGAAGAGGGTTGCGGCTATCCCAGGATGATGTTCATTTTCTGCAGAACACAGTCTAAAATAATTCTTATTGCTATAATAAGTTATAACAATAAATAATTATTTATTGATAAAAAAATCAAGGATTTAACTTCGTGTAACCCATTCTACTTCTGTTGTAGAGAATAGTCCAGCTATCTTTCATTTAGTTAGAGTAATGCCAAAAATTACAGGAAATTTAGCTCCTTGAGCAGCCCAGCATTGTTTTCCATTGTGCCCTCCTACAGCCATACATACAGATCTTGCCTAGTGTAAAGTCAGATTGGGCCCTCTTAGGCTTTCCAAGGAACTGTGGGGCTATCTAAGAAGTTGTGATGGACCTGAGGATTGATGACTGACTGGGAAGGGAAAAAAACCCTATAAATTAATATTGCTAGCCTAAGTGTCCCATAGTATGTCTACCATGCTAAACTTGTATGTTTATTACTTTCTCTACCCTCCTCATTTCTGAAAAAAGTTACTTTTATAAGGTAATTGTCGTGAAGGTGAATGTCTGAACTGGTAGCTTCCTTTAAAAGCTCTTTTCAGAAGATTTAGTTCTTGTAACGATGAGGAATCAATAAAGATATTTTAGGTAGGATGAGCACCTCTGGCTGATGGTTTCCACTAGAACAAAATGACCAGCTTGTTAGTTGGTGATCCCATTCCAGAAGGAAATAACCACAGATCATTATAGTAAAGTGAGGGAAAAACAAGCCATGGTTCCCTGACACCTGTGAGTGGATAACCCAGAGAACCTGATATTTCAGGAGCAAGGCAAACACAAGTCTTTCCTTTTTTCTCAGCTGAACCTTTGTCTGTGCTCTTATAGCTGGTTTTTTTGTCTGGCTGTTTTTGTTTTGGGTTGGTTTTGGTTTTGGTGGGGTTTTTTTGTCTTACTAGGGATACACCTATTTCTTGTAGGTGGAGAGAAATAAGTTTTCTTGTTCACAAATAATTTTCTTGCTGTGGAACCTCCAATGACCTCAAGTGGTCAAGGGCTTCATTTGTATTCTGTAAGACTGCCTAGCCCAAAGCTAACTTAAGAATTAAAATAATTGTCATAAAAGAACAACTATAGAGCAAAGGCAAAATATCAGGTGAGAAAGAAAAAAGGGCAGTATGAAAAAAACTGTGTGTAAATAAATGGCTTGTCATAGATATAAATAAGAAGAAATTACTCTTCTCTTGCCAGCAGGGCAAGGAATCACTGAAGCTGCAGATATTCATGTTCCTTGTTCTCACAAAAGAATTTTATGTGAATGTGGGTGTACATATGTATGCATGCAGCTAAATTTATAGGCTTCCTTCCTATTGAAATTGGAGGATGAAATGATAGTTGCGCCAGTTGAAGTAGTGTTTGACTGTGAATTGGTGGTGCCTCCAGTGTGTTTGCTTTGGCTGGGGTTTTGTATTTTGTTTCCCTTCCTCCTTCACACACCACACCCCCCCATCTCTGTCTATGAGCTCACTTGTGTCCTCGCTTTAGGTTGAATTGTAACCTCTTGAGAAAATGCAAATTGGCCAGGTTGCATACTATGGGACATGATGTTAAAATACCCCTGCCTTCTACAACTTCACTTTTGCTATTGTTGTTCCAAGGCCTTGTGGTGTTGCTAGAATAATAGCTTGGGGGTGTCGCAGTGAGCTGCCTGGCTGCAAGGCAAAATGGTCGACATGGACCCAGTTGGGTCCAAGGCCAGCTGAGTTTCTTGATCAACACGTTCACAGTGCAGCCATTCAAATGGTCTTGCTGGCACAACTGCTAGTCACTGCGCTGCATCCAGGAGCAGGAAGGGAAGGTAGGAATCTTGAGGCAGGAATTGCTACCACAGGCTTCATTCTTCCTGTGGTACCCCTTTGCTGCAGCACACTATGTATGTTCTTGGTCATGAGAGTTATATGGCATCACTTGGTTAGAAGCTTCTCTTTTCATGTCTCTGCCTTATCTTGCAACAGCATCAGCCGTTGTGCCATGGATGTAGGAAAGTCATGTGTAGTGCAGTTGGCTTTTCTTTGGAGTAAATCCTGAGCCTCACCACTATTTTTAATTTGCATTTTACTGAACTGGTGTCCTGTCTCCCTTTGGGGCGGTGGTATCTCGTCCACGCAGAGTTATCTCCCCAAGTGCATCCTATTTCCATCATTTTCCAATGTAATTGTAATTAGGACAGGGAAACAGGCCACAGAACAACACAAGGCTGCTTGGAGTCATGCCCTTAGTATAACAGTTTAAGGCATGCACAGAAATGCATTGCTGTCATCTAGTGATGAACAATGACAGCTTTGCCAGTTGAAAATTAATTGTATAGATCACAAGCATAGCTCATGCAGCTGTTACCAGGTTTATCAGCCAAATCTGTTATGAAAGGAGCAATAGTGAGCTCTCTAACAGATGCTTGGGCCTGGATTGTGGCCAGTCCTGCAAGAAAGAAGCCCACCAACCTTTCTTCTCCTGTGATCTTTCCAGTTGGAAAGGACTCTGCAAGGGTGCCTGGAGGGAAGAGACCTCATTACCATGATTCACAGCTTCACTTTAGCACAAGCCATCAGAACTTGCACTCCTTGAATGGGGTTGTGGAAGGCTGCAAAAGACATTGGGGGCTCTTGTAGTGTGTATGGTAAGGCAGCAACTGTACTTAAATACTTGCCTATCACACAAGGGAATGCAGAATGTGGACTGTTTCTTTGCCTGTTTGAACAGCAGCTAGTACGTACCAGGACCAATGTCATAGTGCATTAACAAGAATCTGTGGGGAATTTTTTGTGGATGTGGCAATTGCTAGCTTGTGCCTCCATCTAGTTAGTACATCCTGCTATATCCTGACCTGTAACAAAGTACTCTAGAAGAAAATTCCTTCACACGTGCTAGGAGGAGTAGTAACCTGTCCTGCCTCTTCCCTGCCTTAAAGCTTTTGTCATAATGTCTAGTCAGAAAAAAATTGGCTTAAGACCAGAAAGTGGAGATTTAGTGGTCCTTTGAAGTGTTAGGGTCATCTGCACTATTACATAACTGTCTGATTTCCACTCCCTCTTCAACTTAGATTGATGCTTTCAGCCTTAATGAGCATCCAGTGGCCAATGAATTTCTCAGCCTAATTATATGCTGCCAGACAAAGTGCCTGCATGTAATTTAAATTTTTTTTTAACCTGCCATCTTGTAGCTCTGATTTAATGGTTTAATGTTGGCTGCCACCACTAGCTATAGGACTGATGTATGCCAGCTCAGTCTCAAACACAGAGGAGTCTCTCTTGTTCTGCCCTGCATATCCAGTTTTTGGAAATACCGTTATGATGATACTATCCATGGGCTCTCGGGCAAAAGCCAACCTGTCTTGGATCCTAACTACAAGAAAACACACGACACCTTCAGATTTATGGCAGTAAAACCTTTGTACCTTAGACATCAACAGTGTAATACAAATCATGTCCAGGAGCACTAGAAAAGCTTTTCTTTGATTAATATTCTGATGTCTGCTGGCATTCTGTTTGACAGGGGGGATTATCCTTTTGTGACTGTAGACTTATCATAGCTCTTCCTTGTTTATTAGCACTGTGTCCCAAGGTGGTGGGACTGTAGAGAACTGTATCAGTTCTTTCATCTTTCCGTCTAGTGTTATTGATTATCATTTTCACAGGCACTCTCTGAGGCTTGCCTTGTGTGGAAGGTGACCCTCACAAAGAAATGTGAAGAAAAACCTGGTGAGATTCTAATGCTGAGCAAGGTCCTGGCTGGTCACCAGCTGCTTTTTACATTTTTGTTTTTACTCCTTGATATATTAAAGGAGAGGTTGGCATTTTTCATGGTCCCTCCCATTCTCTGTGATCATATATAATTTTCATGTTCACTGAGAAAATGTGTGTGTGTTTCTCCTCAACTAGTAGATGCTGAGATCATGCTCTGCATGATTAGATCTGTCCTCTTAATACATGCACCAAAATCTTAAAAATGTGCCCTTACAACAAGCACTGAATGTTACTGGGGTTTAAAGACTGTAGTGTTTTCTGCCTTTTAACCCATGGCACAAATGATTGGTTGAGAGTGTAGATGGCAATAAATTATTTCTTAAAGATAAGTACTTTTTTCTTTTTGCAACCCAGTTATTTATATCATATTTAGAGGTCTAGATACTGGCTCTATAAAACAGCTTTCAGTGCATTCTGCTGTGTTGTCCGTTCATTTTAAAGATACCTTGCAGTTTCCAGGTTTCTTATTGTCTTTTTTTTTTTTCATTTCAGAGCTGACAGTATCTCCTGAGTAACTTCAACTGCACACTAGCTTCTGGGGCTTGAGATCTATAGGTTGGGAGTGGAGATTGAAGGAGGGAATTGATTGTAGAACAGCTATATAAAATAAATTTTAAAAAGCTACAAACATAAATCTGTCAGAGGAGAAAATAATAATCTTCTTCCATCTTCTTGTGTGGAATCTCATGTTCTTTATTGAAATGAACAAAATATACTTTGCTTCAAGGTCTTCTGTTTGATAACTTATCCTCTGTATGCTGTTATCCCTTTTATCTTGTCTAAGCTTTCTTTTTATTCCCTGTTTTCTGAATTGTACATCAAGTTCTCTTGTTTGTTTAACATGAAGACCTCTGTGTGTCCCCTTGATGACTCTTAAAATTTCCTCTGTTGCATTTTAATGGAGACAAGTACCTATCTGCTGAAAATATCTTCCCTGTGATAAAATGATTTGGGGCAGTGTAAAAGGAAAAGGATAGAATGTCTCGTCTAATCCGCTTCTCTTTTTTATCTTTAATTATTGAGTTTGAGTGAGAAAAGGTTGATATAACTTAAAATAACTGTTGCAATGACAGCCTTCTGGGGTATGGGATGAAGCCAAATATCCACAGCATACAACAAATTCTGAAAAAACAGGACAGTAGTGGTGAAGCTATGTATATGCCTTAAAGAATTATTACAACAAATCACCAAATACAACTTTGGCCCTGCAGAAAACTCTGATGTTCTGAAACTTTTTTCTATCATAGATCAAGATGTCAAGATGAAAGCTTGTGCTGATTTTTAAAACTTCGTAACCAATTTTTTGAAAATGTGATGTTTGTCATGGCTCTCTATGGAAGTAAAAGTTTTCTGTGTTTCAAAAATACCATATTGTTTGACAAGACCCAAATATTTTCTTGAATTTTCCCATTTGGAAAATTCTATCCAAATTGTTATACCTTTAAAAAAATACTGCAGACTCCATATTCTGATGGGAAAACTTATTTTTATTTGTGGTCAACTTAACATTTAAGTATGTTGATAATACTAGTCTATAGAAACATGATAGTGTGTTTATTTCAGGATTCCTCTCACTGAGAGGCAATACATAAATATGAAACAAAGCTTATGGTTTGTGTTTACAGAATCTCAGCTCTGTAGGAAGAAGAATGGCATGCTCCCATATGTTTTTGATTTAGACATGATATCTAATAGGGACTCAAGCCACTAGCTCTTTATCTGGAGATACGTGCTCTCCACTTGAAGTTTCAGGTATAGCTGCTTGTGAGTTCATCAAATGATAATCACATGACATTTGACTATTTTTTCAGTACAACAGGATTTAATGTTTTGTAATAAATTCTCTGAATTTGCTTTCTTAGCTCACCAGACGAAATAAGATCTTTGCAATTGTTCATACCCTGAAATTTTTTGAAAGATGAGCTATGTCAGTTGAAGATTTTTTTTCATTAAAAAAGCAAATGTTTCGTTTCTCATTTTAATGATTGTAAGTGGCTTAAAAAAATTATGAGAGTTCAAAAGAAAAGTAATTTTATAAAAAGATAAAAAGGTTCTGTACTGGAAACTTCAAAATTGGCATTCAAGTCTGACATCTGTGTCTGAACCTGGCTTCAATGAGAAGAGATGAGGACAAAAGCAAAAGCTGTGAGAAGTTTTGAGAAAATTGGACCATCCAAGTAAATAATAAGGATCAGATGACAGAAAATTTAAGGTCTGGGAGGGGAGAGAACTTTTCAAATGAGACTTGAAAAGAAAGGTTTAAAAACAAACAAACAAAACAAAACATGCAGCAGAAGATAAGAGTCTTGCCGTGAAAGTTTGGTACTAAATGAAGGATGATAGTGTGGAAAATGGAGGAGGCGTGACACAGCATGACACTCAGTGGAGGAGCCCCTCCAAAGCTTTTGGAAGTAAAGCAATTTCAAGCTTTGGCTCTTTGTAGAACAGGGAGCCAATATGTGCGATGTGATGGCTGTGTTGTGTAGGAGCAAGAATCTTTGAGGAAATTTTCTCTGGAGCACTTGTTGCAGGTGAAGTTCTCAGCCAGCTGCTTTAATATCTGCTATAAACTACACTTCTTGCTAATTTTTTTTCTAATCAGCCTTTTCTGTCCTAGAGGACTACATGTTTACAGAACATGTTTAAGCTTTTCAAGCTGAAAGGCAGGAAGCAGGGTGGGAGGTGTGATCTAACAAAGAAGATTGATCTAGTAATGAAGATGTGCTGCCCCAGCACATGAGAGAAAGCAATTAAAAAACCTGAAACCTTTCTTTATTGTTTTCAGAAGTTTCCTGTATTGATCCTTTCTGTTTAGCAGCAGGTACCTATACAGCATATCAGCTCTATGGGAAGCCCCAATCAATAGCTCGGTGCAATGGCCTGACAGTTACTTACTCATCAGCTCATTAGGGTGAGGAGAGTAGATTACACTTCTCATAATTTCGCTATTGACTGGCACACTGCACTATGGTTTTGTTGTTGTGGTTTTTTTTAAACTACCTCATAATGAAGATGCCTGAAGGAGGGGAGAAAAACCGTGATGTTTTATAATGAGACATTCTTGTAAAAGCAGAAGAGACTCATTCACGGCAAGACAGAAAACTTCAGCCATGATAATGTACAAACAGGAGAAGGGAGGAGCAGTGGCAGCTCAGCCCTGGGTAAAATGAAGTTCCTAATGTGCATTAGTGAGGTGGATGGGACTGCAGCTGGCTTGTTGTGCAAGCCAGAATCCCTTGCTGTGATCAGTGCTCATCCAGTGCTATTGACTGAGGTGGGAAGAAGGGAATTTAGTTTTTAGTCAATGGTGGTGTGGCACTGATGAGCAGACTTGTACTGACACTTGCCCTGGAAGGGCTCCAACATGGCAAAGCTACTTTCAGGGAGCCTTAGTAAGCAAATGTGTTGCTTGCAGTCCCTGATGTGTTTTACAAACTGCTGGTGACTATAAAAAAAGTGAACAAGACCACTTTCACTTCCCAGGAGTGTCCCACTGTTATAATCACAGAATCACTAGGTTGGAAAGGACCTTCCAGATCATCAAGTCCAACCATTAATCCAGCGCCACCATGTCCCCTAAACCATGTCCTGAAGCGCCACATCCACACGTTTCTTGAACACTTCCAGAGATGGCGACTCCACCACCTCCCTGGGCAGCCTGTTCCAATGCCTGACCACTCCCTCAGTGAAGAAATTTTTCCTAATATCCAATCTAAACTTCCCCTGGCACAACTTGAGGCCATTTCCTCTTGTCCTATCACTTGTTACTTGGGAGAAGAGGCCAACACCCTCGTCGCCACAACCCCCTTTCAGGTAGTTGTAGAGCGCGATAAGGTCTCCTCTCAGCCTCCTCTTCTCCAGACTAAACAACCCCAGAACAATAATCTCCCAAGAGTAGATACCAAAAAAACTTAAAACATTTCCTACCTTTTGGATGAATTTCCCTCACTTCCAGTAAACTTGAAAGGCCCAAGAGCTGAGGAAGAAATGCAAATAAATTTAAATGGGGTGTATACACTTGTGTTTTAAAAGATGAGCATAATTACCAGTTAAAACAATTTGCTAAGTAGTAGGTGACTTCCTCCTCTCTCTTCAAGCCTTTGAGACACTGCAGCCTGTCTGGACAGTTTTGGTTTAGCTTTAAGTGAACACAAGTCATTTGGCCACTAAAGGGGTACCCAAATAAAATTCTGTGCCTGTGTTCTGCTGGTAATTGAACAAAATGATGCCTTCTGGAATTAAACTCTATTTCCATCATGCCATTTTTCAGGGAAGCTGACAAATTTTTACTGGAATTTTGTGCCACTCTGCTTGTGTAGGACTTGGGGATGTGCCTTCTGTTGATTAACTTGTCCTCCTCATCAACTGTCAAATATAAGTGGTGGTGCAGTAGCATCACTTTCCCAGAAACAGTATGATTCCTTCATTAATTCATGATCTGAGAAGGAAATTTCCTACATTAGCTCTGACACCTCTAGCTCTGTGACCCAGGAGTTGTTAGCAGAGGAACAGAACTTGGTACAAATAAAACTGATAATGTGATATTTCTGAGGCTACCAACTAATGCATTTGCTCTAAATAGTGAGTGTTTGATCTAATCCAGATTAATGATCTATAAAGTTGAACCCTGCCCCACAGCATCTTATTCACCTCCTTAGCACCCTTGTGACACAAAACAGCAACAAGGACTGCATCCAGTTAGAAACCATGGGATTTATGCATGCATTTACGTACTCTGTGGAATAGGAGCCTCATCCCTCTGCTGAGCCAGCTCAAGCAAACCTATAAACTAGAGCTGCAGTTTTCTTGATTGCTCACCAAGTTGCTGCTTTTTCAATTGCCTATAGGGAGTGTTATTATCATTTTGTACCTTTATGACATCAGGCATTAATATTTGAGACTGACTCTCCTTGATTTGATATGATCTTGCTTTTTTTAATTTGCTTTCTGTACAATTCTTCTTGGAATGAGCAAGTACATTATCTTCTGGGGAGTGACTGGAATGTTGGATCCAGACACTTCTAAATATTTTGTGAAGAAAAGCATCCCAAGAAGCTAAAAAACTAATTTATGACAGCCATTCAGAAAAGGAAAAGTGTCAAGAGAAGTGTTCAGCCCTTGCATTGATCTTCTGTAGCTGCTTGTGTTCTGAACTAGTGTTTGTATTCATTGTCTGAAAAACTGTCTCCTTTGCAACTCTCCTCCAAAGATGTATTTTGTATTTTTTATTATAGCCTTATAAGATCTTTTTCTCTTCTCTTTTTCATTGCTAGGAAAGAAACAGTTTTCCCATTGTAAGAACTAAATGGCACTAAGGGCTTTTTGTAAAGGCATTAACTACAAGTTTTACTCGCTGGATATTGTGAAATATTGACATTGGCTGATTATTGCTTGTCTCAAAAGCAGTCTTCCAAAATTAGACAGTAGGCTGTATAAAGGTGCAGTTTATTGCTAAAGCACTTGGAAGTGACCCAGCAAAAAGTAGCTGTCAGTGGAAACTTTTCCATTAGTTTCAGTAAGCATTAGTCAGGTCCCTGTAATAAAGCAGCACTTCTGAAACACACTACTTCAGAAGCAGGTGTAACTCATTTATGGAGAACTTGATAGCAAAGATTAATAAGAAGAGTTAATCTGTGAAAAATTTATACAACCACATCTGTAAGGCAGCACTGTTTCCATTCAGGGCCATTGCATGCAGGAATTCTTGTTTGTTGATGCACTGTGTTCTTCTGATAGTTTAAAAAAAAAAAAAGGTATCCACAGCTCTGTAGCTTCCCAAAAGAAGAATGTGATGGCACATTGTCTTGGTGGACAGTTTTATTTTTCAGTAAAATAAGTCCCGTGTCAGAAGGTGTGAGCTAATGCTGAAAGCAGTAACATAGCTATTACAAGGTTGCTACATTACAGTAATATTGCGAGCAGCTGTGGAAATGCTGGACTCAGCAAGATCTGTGTTGATCAATTAGCACTGACTGATAAAATATTATTTCCCAGACTTGCACAGCTCCCTGACTCTGCCTCGACAGAACACTTTCTGCATAGCCTACCCCATTTCAATTAACCAAGAGGTAAAAGGCTGAGTTTTATTTTATACAAAGAGAGGAAGTGAGAACATTTAAAATGCAGGTAACTTCAGGTTAAGCACTTAAAGTCATTTTTTTAGTACCTAAAATGGGGCCACCTTTACTGGCTAGGACTGAATTTAAATGGAGGGAGGTTTGGCTTTGCAGCTGAGGTGTGTGGCTATGGCTGTTTCTTGCTGGGTTTTCTAGTTTTACTGGGGCCCAGGGGAGACCACAGCATTGCAAGCATTTCCATGGGATAAAATGCATGGAGAGGACTCCTACCAGAATATCGTGCTAATGAACGACAAAGAGAGATTGTGTCCAATAGTTGTGTCTATCATTTGACTTGCTCTCCTCTAGCACTTTGAAATGCAAAACATTGCTCTTCCCTGAGCCCTTCAGGAGTGTCCTGATGACACCACAGAATAAAAGCCAAATTCTTAGACTAGTGACATGTTAGCAGTGAAGCTGAGGAGGCACAATCAGTGGTTAATAAATCATAAATATATTTTGTGAGTCCTATCCTAATTATTCTTCGATCCCAAGATCATCTTGCCAAGACTCGTTTAAGGCAAATAGAGCTTGAAAATTAAACACAACTGGTGTGCAGAGCTGTTGTCTTTTGGAGAATACAAAAAATAGGGGAATGATTGAGAGCATGAGGTACCAAAAAGAGCAACTGCAGGACTGACAGCAGCATGACTCTGTGTGTGTGGTTTGATCACTCTGTTCCGTGTTGATTTTTGAAAAACAATCTTTCTTCCTATTTCCTTTTTCTATTCCCTGCTCCCCCCCCCACCCCTCCCCACTCTCTCCTTCCCTCTTCCAACAATTAAATGGAAATCGATGCCCGGAGCTTGCCACTAAGCTGCCCTGCTTAGGAATAGTAACATTCCTAAATACAAGCAGTCTTCGGCAGAAGACTCCTTTGTATAGCGGAGAGAATACTGGTTTCTGTACCCCTTTCCCACTGATCATCTTTCCTTGTTTTTCTTATTTGGTTCAGCATGACCTTTAGTTTAAATGAATATACTGTAATGCTCTCTAGGGGAAATGTCTTCTGAGCTTCAGTGCCAAAGCAAATATGGTAGTTTCTGTGGGAAACATTCACAATTTAAGATCATATTTAGGAGCATCAGACACTAATTTTTCATGTGTTCTTTCTCTCTTCTCTGGATACAAATATGAGTGAAAATGATTGTAAATGATCTGGGATAAAATCAGAAAATGCCTGAAAAAGTTAAATTAGACAGATAATTACCGTTAGCTTGTCTGGAGTGCCACTGATCTTAATATAGTTCTTTGGAGGAATAGGTGATAGAATTGCCTAGTGCCACAGAAACCACAGAAGTGGTTGTGAACAAAAAGCACGAGTGGGTCAGAGAAGAAGAGTGTTACCCAACAAGGGCAAACCTCTTGCCAACAGTGAGGAGCGTGCTGCTTTTGCTGGATGCATTCATCTAAGTATGTAGGAGCTGCAAAATCTGGAGGTGGAGTGAATTAAATTACAAATCTAATCTAAATGTTGCTGCACTGCATGTCTCTGCTCGAAATAGCTAGTGTAGCTCTAGCTCCTGAGAACCTACAACCATATACTCAACTCCACTGGTGGCAATACTTGTCAAGTTCAGTTTATAACATAGAGTTCTGCCCACCTGTTTTACCCTGGGATAAGGCATTTCTATAGCAAATGTGATCCTATTCTTAAGAACCTTTGATAAATTCTTCATGGGTTATTTCTGACATTTTCCCTTTGATACCATTATTTGAAATAAAGTGATAATTTAGCACCAGTCAGGTGGACAAATTAATTGCTCGAAGTTGGGTTTTCAATAATTTTTTTCAAAAATCCTCTCTGAGATGCTGCAAAGCAGATAAACAAGTTGCACTCCCTGTTGAGACTGTAGGAAAGGGAGTATAAATACATGTTGCTGTAACCCTTCCTTTTGCCATGGACGTGCAAATCTAATGCTTGCAGTGCCAAAGTGATTGAGTTGTTCCCAATCTCCTGATGAAGTCAGAAGGAGTTAGTTCATTTCCATGCCCTTTGAAAGTGGCTGATAAGCACGTTCACTAGAGGTCTACAACTCTTTTGCACTTACCATTGTGTGCAGTCCCTAAAGAAATTATTTCTATTAGCCTTTTAAAGGAGGGGAGGTAGATAAAATAGACAGCGTGCTGACCAAATGGGTGACACTTGCTCCAAAGCTTTTTCCCTGAAGCAAGTATTATCTCTTCATTATACCCTCTCAGCTTTGAAAAAAGAGCTCAACTTTCCCAGTGGGACCTCAATTTCTAACTTCTTTTCTGGACTTTCCACAATTTAGACAAAAGTTCTAGCGAGATACTGAGAATGAGACAGAGACTTTGGTTTTGTGAACATACAGTATCTAACCATTTTTGTATGAGTTATTTACTACCTCAGTGAAAAATGCTTCAGTTTAAATCAGGATTATTCTGAGTCTTTTTGATAAATACAGTCCAAAATGAAGTTGTCTTTTAACTAAAAATTGATTTCTCCTTGCATAACCTGGCATCAGTTTGTCTAAATAGATTTGAAGAAGCCGGCACAAACGTCCAGGTCTCGGTAACCCTTTAAAGGTTTTCTTTTGAAAGCTGCTGAAACCCAATGAAGACAAGGCCATCGTTTGCCCAATGAAGGACAAAAAAAGAGAAGAGGATTGTAAGTAAAGAGAGCTTTTAAATGGATGATAAACAATTATTTTAAAAAAGGGAAAGCTCATGCTTTGGAGAGCAAGATATTCATGTTTAGAATGGGGACAAGGGGTTGCAAGGAATCTGCCACTCCCTACACAATATAGATGAGAGGCACTGGGTTACGTCACATGAAGTGCTGTCTTTGAGCACCTGTTTCTTAGGCAGAACTTACGTTCCGCATCTTTGCGGTGACTTGATGCTTCTGAAGTGTAGCTGACAGTGAGCACCACGAGAGGGCTTGTGAACGATTTTGAACCATGGCTTTAATGTGAAGTTCCTTTTCTGTTTCAGTTGTAACTTCCACAGGACAAAGACTAGTTTAGTTTAAGGAGAAGTGAAAATGTAGGCCCCGAAGCATGACCCCTCTTGCGTTTAATGGTACAAAGGGAACAAAACACAGTTAATGGTGAAGCAGTTCTTACTTAAGGCCACTGGACCTTCAGCACTTTAGACTGATAAGCGTGAAGAGAACTAGCTAGTAGATAGTAAGACTACAGTGTAACAGGCAGTATGCATCTGTACAACCATGAAGGCAGCTATAGAAAAACTCGGTGCGGGGGGAAAAAGGACTGTCATGGTTTAACCCCAGCCAGCAACCAAGCACCCCGCAGCTGTTTGCTCACTCCCCCACAGTGGGATGGGGGAGAATCAGAAGAGTAAAAGTGAGAAAACTCATGGGTTGATTAATAGGTAAAGCAAAACAAGCAATTCATTCACCACTTCCCATCAGCAGGCGGGTGTTCAGCCACCTCCAGGAAAGCAGGGCTCCATCATGCATAACAGTTACTTGGGGAGACAAACATCGTAACTCCGAATGTCCCCCTACCCATTCCTTCTTTGCTCCAGCTTTATATACCAAGCATGATGTCATACGGTATGGAATATCCCTTTGGCCAGTTTGGGCCAGCTGTCCTGGCTGTGTCCCTTCCCAGCTTCCTGTGCACACCCGCCTCCCACTGGGAGGCCAGTGTGAGAAGCTGGGCTGTCCTTGACTGCTTAGCAACAACTCAAAACACCAGTATGTTATCAACATTTTCTCATCCCAGATCCAAAACATAGCCTCACACTAGCTTCTGTGAAGAAAATTAACTCTATCCCAGATGAAACCAGGACCCAGGCAGTATGAAGGCATCTATAGAAAAACTCTGTGGAAAACCATCACCACCCTAATTCCCTTAGCTCTTGAACAGCTCCAGGGAGCCACCATCCAGGGAACTGTAGTCCTCTGCCCTCTAAACACACTCGGATGCTGCTGGAGGATGCATGTGCGTATGTCTCCACCACCAGCTCCCTTTCACCTCTCCCACCTCCCTTCATTCCTAGTCCAGATTTATAATGTTGGTACTCAAGACAAGTGATCTTCCTTTGCCCTTGCTCCTCTCTACAGCCAAGTATGGTCAGGAAATGGTTGGCTTTTTTACAGTTTCCCTGGGTTGCAAATCTAATGGAACTAGAAAACAAAACAAAACAAAAAAAACCCCAAACCACCCCCCCCCAAACCAAAAAAACCCTAGCTCTAATTCCAAATATGTGATACTTGATACTTCAATAGATATGAACAGACTGGGGCTGAAAGGCAGATCGAAGTGCTGGTATTCAAGACTTTCTTTAGCTCCTGTGCTTGTGAGATGGATGTAGGTCAGCACCTTACCACTTACTATTATCGCTGAAGCCTGCCAAGGGCAAAAGCTTGCTTACTTCTTATTGCCCTCCTGGGAACAATTTTGAATGGAATCTTGCTGGTGCCAGCGATGCTGCCGGGTAACTGAAGGATAAGGCTGAGCAGGAGTAGGATTTATTAATGGACAATTACTAGGGTATAAAAGGTAGGGCAATCTATTCTGATTTAGTAAAATGAAGTGTTAAGTTTGGGAATTGCAAGTGTTGAAGAGATTTATATTTTATGCAGTTGAGAAGCTGTGGTGTAAGGAAAACTCACCCTGAGCTCACTAGGGAAGGTAGGAGCTACCTGCATTCCTGAGTTCCAGCTTCCAAGTTTGTACCTCTGGGAAGAGAAGAATGGGACTGGAAGAAAGATTTGAGGATTTGTGCTGCATTTGTCTTGTTCCACAGGATTGCTTTTCATTCCTAAGAAAATAAAATGTTAGTTTTCTCCTCAGGACCAGAGAAAGAGTGATGAAAATGAGATAGTGGAGTGCCTAGCCTACCAGCACTAGCCAAGAGAAATGTGTACCCAATTACTTATGTTTAAATGTCACTGCCTTTTTGGTGCAGACCACATGACAAATTAACATGAGGTCATATCCAACTGTGCATGAGCAAGTGTTTTCTTGGTTAAACCTTGCTTAAAATTTTTACTGGAAGAGTTTGGCTTGTTTTAATGAAATGTGAAAATACATAGTTTTTATTGTAGTCTACTCTTGTTGATGCTAAAGGATCTGTTAAAGGAATCTACAGTATTCACTGATGTTTGCAATGAGTGTACAAGCAAATAAATTAATCTATTTTAGAAAGTACTTGAAAAGTTACTGGTTTAACAGAGTTCACATGGCAAAGAAGCTAGAGGCATCTGCTTGCAGATGTTATAAATAAGATAAACATATAAAATATAAATATATAATCTTGTGATGCAAGTATGGTTTTATCTGTGGACCTCAGAGAAGAAAAAGATGCTCAGTGGTCTTCCAGATGAGTCTGTTCTTATACTGAAAGCAGGGGGTACTGGATTAGCTATCAGTGTAATCCACTCCAAAGCTTGGAGAGATGCAACCTGTGCAAATGCACAACCCTTTTATCTGTGGCATTGATGATACAATTTGTCTTATGTTTTCACTGTCATTTAGATGCTAAATCCTTTTTCAGTTACATAGAAATCTGGTTTGGTGCAATACAGATTATCAAGCTCCTGGGCAAAGCATGAAGCATTAATTGTGTTAGAAAGTATTTCTGTCTACACTAGAGTATTGTATAACTGTCTACTGTGGAGTTTCTCTGGCTTTCTTTGAAGCATCTGTTTCTTGTGGTTGATTGAGACCCCATACAGGATTAGCTTGGATGTTTGTGTAATACAAGATGTCAATTGCTCCTTTTTCTTTCAGACCAGAGCAGTGGGTGCCTTTGTGATTAAATAGTTTATGCACTTTAATAGTATGTCATAAAATCCAAAATTGAGGCTGCTTTGCAAAGTCTCAGATCTTCATTCTGCTTTATAGGTGTTACCACTAAGCCTTGAAGGTATAAATGCCATAAAAGCAGGTTCAGACCCAACGTTCAACTTTTTTCTCTCTTTGCTCCTACCTTTGCCCGGGTACTTTTGTATTCCTTGGCCACCTTCCTGTCTAATGTGAACGGGATCTGTGTCTGTTTCTGTGAAGTGTGTTTGCTTTTGTTGTTCCATGTCCTTTCACTTTTATGGAAACGCAGAGTTAGTGTCGGGTGTGACACATCACAAAAAGTGCAATTATCTGCTGACTTCCCTGCCCTTCCTCTCTTGCCCTTTGACTATTATTTTACCTGATTCTTTCTGTTCTTGAACATTTGGCTTCACAAATCATCACAGCCAGTGACCACAAAGGAACAAAAGTCTTGCTGTATTTTCTTCTCTGTGTTGTAAATAACTATGACACCAGTATGAAGAGTGCTGCAGAGTTTTAACATAGTGGTTATACAAAGCATGCATGAGTATAGCAAATGCAGGCAGGTCAGGACATTGAAGAACCTGGATAACACAGGCCCAGATCTTTAAAGGTACTTATCTAGGAACTTAACTCCTACCAGAGTGTGCAACTTCATACTTCATCATTGTTTTTAAGGTTTCCTGAGAAAGAAATTTCTCTTGTTTAATGTGGGAGATGATTCACATTCAAAAATAAACCATGTCATGTAAAAATGTGTATTACATTTTGTGACAGCATAAACTGATTAAAAAAACTTGTTAAATGGATTTTCCAGATCAGACATTACTTCTTGCATCTGAATCGGTAGGAAATCAATCACCGTAGCTGCCAGGGAAGATTAATTTACAAATGTAGACTGCAGAGTGAGAGTGAAAGAAAACATGGTTGTAAAACTATGCTAAGGACCTATACTAAGGTCCTATACTAAGGATCCACTGCCTGGGAGCAGTACCCTGGATTGCATCTCTCAGAAAGCGAAACTTTCACGAAGTTCTGTGCATTCTTGTACAGAGTTCTCTTTCATAATATCATTGCTGTTTCATTTTCCAAATCAAAGCACAAACTGCAGACACTTTGCAAATTACAGAGTTGAGCATGTCAGAAAACTCCTTGTTTTAAAGGAAATGACAAGTAATCAACCCACTGTACAAAGTATACAGCATACAGAACTAGCAGGTAGCTAGCAGGTCAAACTTCCAGCATGTCTGTTACCTGTTACTGTGCACAATTGCAGTGCTCAGAGTTATTTGAAATTAAGAGCCCCTTTGAATGCAGCATGCTATGTGCTTTCCCCTATTGTTTGATACCGAACTGAAATTTTGCAAATCATTAGTCCTTAGAGGACTTCTGTTATCTTGAAAGCAAGAATCAGAAAGGCATTGTGCATTATGTCTCAGAAAATAGTGGATGTTTATGTACAAAAAGCCTCTCTTGTGTAAGTATTTTATAAGTGTTTTCGAACACTGAAATGCTTCAACCTGGTAGATTGAAAAGTTTATTGAAGATAAATAACCCATGCACTAGGTAGTTTCTGTCTACTGATGAACACAATACACACCAAGTGCTTCTGCAGTACTTTATTTGCAACTGGAAAAGTTCATGGCATGAGTTTCTCCTCAGGGAAATGAGAAGGGCTTTCAGATTTCATATGGAAATTAAGGTTTTTTTGTTGTTGTTCTAGAACTGCAGTTTTAGAAGAAAGTACCCACTAAACTAATAACTGATGAATACTTGCAGGCTCACTGACAGGCCCAATGCTTAAAGGACAGACCTAATGTAAAGCAATCAGTATTAAGAGTTCTTTGGCAAAAGGCCTGATTTTCTAGACCGCTAAGTTCACTTATGTCATTCAAAATTTAAATCATCCATAAATGATAGCACTGGAAATGGCTTTTACACTAGCTGCTCACTGTGAATGTTTCACAATTACCTACTTTCTCTCTTATGCCAGGGCCAGGATTGTGTGGAGCATGACTCTAACTCTTTGTTATCTTCCATTTTCATGCCACATACACATGGCAGTTAACCTCATGCCAAGTTCAAGAGGCAGAAGTCCATTGAAGAGCACCACCTTTCTTCTGTGCCTAAACAAAATATGAAATTAATCTGCTAATCTTGCCCTGCTTTGTTTGGCAGTTGGCTAGGGGATGCACAACGTCATGCCTCTTGGGGACGGCTCTTTGCAACAAAGGACGGAGAGAAAGCTCAGGACAAGATAGGAATTTTAATCGGGGAGGCAGGGGTTATGATCATGTTCATTATATGCTTCGTGTATTTTGATTTCTTGTTGACGTTTTGATATCTAACATTTTATTGTGAATAGTTTGAATAGTTCATCTTCTCACAACTGGAAAATATCACCATGTAGTACATCAGAAGTGAGAAACGATTATACCAGTCATTACCTGGGTGTAATGTGAGGCTGCCTGAATATTCTCTTTGTCCTGTTCCCTGACTAAGTAGATGCCTTTTTTAACCAGAGTCGTGTGCACAATCAAAGTATTCTTGACACATTCCATCGCTGTTTTATGGATGTGATAGCTGGGACTTTGCAAAGTCTCCAGACACATGGAGGGATTTGAGCTGTATGGTATATCATCTTCTCCTTCCACCTGTTCATGCAACTGCATTCCATTTTATTTTAATTAAAACCTAGCAGGTGTTTCATTAGGGTTGATCCAAACAACAAGAATGCCAGTTTCCCAGCAAAATAAAAACAAAGTAAACCGCAACATCTTGTGCTCCTATCACCTGGTGCAGAAGGTAGTATTTCTGTCCATAGCACAGACCACTTTGCTATGTGTCTAGAAATTGGTAGATCGCAGAGGTTTTATTCATGACAGCTGGTTAATGCCTGATGACTAATTACCCATAACCATTAACAGAGCACCAGGGTATTCACCTGTTGAATAGCCCCGGCAAAGCTTGTAGGCATACTGTTAGCTCTGTTGAATCACTCTTCGTCACAAAACCAAATTCTCCTTCACATCATTATTAAGCCTGATTTGAGAAATATATAATATAGGAGGCAATGCTGGGCTTGCAAGGTCTGAGGTTGGAACTGCAAGGCTTTGTGCTGATGCACAACATTGCATGTGATGCAAGTGTACTGAAGCATATCGGGCCATCTGCTACGCATGGCTGCCTGTTCAACCAGCAACACTTGAGACAGGAGAGCCAAATAAAGATGGTGCTATCAGACGAGGGCTGCTCTAATACATATCTGGCTCCTTAGTAAAGTGGCTCAATGCCGATGTGTTGCATGTTGACAAAAAAGGAGCCACTTTCAGTATCAGTTAGCCAGACAAGAAAGATTAATAAGCTAAGAACTCTCTCATTTTAGGGCAGCAAAATTACATAAAAATGTTTTGAAGACAGAAGAAGCATTTTCCACCTTCTGTAGTCACTAACAACTGCTAAAATATAATGGGGGTGTGATGCCTTTTAAAATACTCCACCAAATGCATGAAAAGGCTGTTTAGTGGCTGCCTTTAATATTCTGTAGGTTGGCTGTATTTTTTTTAAAACATCCAGCAAAGTCGGGGGAAGCTTCAAGCAAGGCTAAGCATGATTTCAGAGGCAGACAGGTGTTCAACTGTTCTGTATTTTCTTTACTGTGCACGCACTGGTGAAACATGGTACCTAGCCATAATAGGGATATTTGCATATGAGACTACCCACTACCCACTGGGCTAGGCGAAGAAGAATCTGACCTAGCGATTTCTTATCTGAGGTGTGAAGCAAATCAGTGAATTATTTGATATTCAAATGTAACAAAATGAAGAACTCACAAAAGTTGTTCAGATTCCCACTGGAACAGGACTCTGAAATACCAACTGAAATTGAATTATAAGTTTGATACCACCTCTGCAGCTAAGGTTTCTATAATTCATGAACTCATGAAAATTCAGTTCAGCTACAGCATCTGGTTCTCATTAAAGTTCTTCTATTAACCTGGCTTTCTAGTATGGTTACTCAAAGGTCAAGTGATTTCTTCAAGGTCAAGTAGAACGCAAATCCTTCACTCTGACCTCTGGCCCAGAAGGCTGAGTTTGACGTCACAGGAATGTCAAGGGTATTTGCCAGATCTGTTTTATTCTAAAATAAGCAATAGCAAATCCTAGAGCACCATATCAGTACACCCATGGACAGACTCACTACTACTCTTCATGACAACACACTAGGGTTAGTCATCTAATAAAGAATTCTGCAGTTTTATCCTTTGTTGCCTTTGCTACATTTTTAAAGCCCTTATATAAATCGTTTCAGAAGGAAGCATGGATTAAAAAAAAGTCTACGCATTTTCTTTGGTGTCTGATGCACAATAAAAGGTGTCTGCCTGTACTCATCAGTAATTACAGAAGTCAAACTGATAGCCACACATAGCTGGAGAAGAGTATTGATTGAGTCTTTGGAGCCAGCCCCTGCTAGCTAGTTGTTATTCGTCAGAGAAGGTCCTAGAGTGGGACTTGAGCATCCAGGTATTTTTAATTTTGAGTAAATTTCGTTTCAAACCTGATTTTGTTGTTTTGAGTTTTCATGGATCTGTTTTCTCTGTCATGATAGGATACGCTTTCAGGGATTTCTCCATTCCTAATTCTGCCTTCATTCAACCAGTTCACATCCTCCTCTTAATTCTGAGTAATTACAAGTAATTTCTGGATGTACTACACGTTCCTGGTTTGGAAAAAAATACATATTTTCCAGAAATCTGATCCCCTTCTCATTTTCAAATTACACAGCTGTATAAATCTTTCTTTTCAGCCAACTGAGTTTTGCAAACTAGAGATTTAGATCTAAAGCCACTTGACAGAGTGGAAACCCAGGTTTTATAGGACCTGAAAAGTGCTTTTCATGGGTTTTCTGACAGCAGTTGGAAGCAGTGAACAAACATGATTGAGATGGTGGTGACAATCTGTCATTTTCATCAACTTTGGAGAATTGTTTTGACACTGAGGTTATGTTTCTCTCTTAGAAAATTCACTCTATAAAGGACAAGTTCTAATACTTCATTACAAATCTGAAATTTTTGTTTTACTTCCATGAAGACCAAGTGGAGTAAAAACCAACACATGTCAATGAGCAATATCATCAGTTTACTATTAATGGAATAATGTTTTCTCCACTTACAAAGGATGGATAGTGCTTTTTGCCAATATTGGATGTTGCTCCCACTATTCTGTTCAACGCTTAATCATCAGCTTCTGGGATTCTGTCAGTGCAGCTTCTTTTTGGCTGCCAACTGGAATGATTCCCACCTAGGTGAAGTTGATATCTAATTTGACAAGAAGCATTAGAAAATTTCAGAATGAGAGACAAGTGTACTGTTTCTAGAGGCCTACAATGTGGCAGTACCAACGAACCATAATTTTTCCACACAGTATTAAAGAATTATGTTTGATTTTCTTAAATGCACCAGAAGGTTGCAAGTTGGACACTAAAATATTGGCTTGTAGGTATTGGAAATGTTATACACCGGTTGATAGAGTTTCATCTGAAAGAGATTATATGCTTATGTGGCCTCTTCTGTTACAAAGACTAGGATGAAGAATTTCAGACAGATAGTCCTGTGCTGAACACAATAGCCTGGTCTTGGCTATTGCATGTGTTATAGAAGGATGAGCAGGTTTGATTTGAAGGCAATGAGATAGAGAATCAGCCTCTTTTCTTCATAGTATGTTTCAAAGGTTAATCACCAATTCATAGTTGAACATTCTGAAAAATTACTGCATGTTGATTCATCCATTTCTGTCTGTACCAAATGATCAGCTATTCCAAGGTTTAGGTGACCTTGCAAAATATCTAAAACACAATCTTTATTTCATAATTGCATCAGTTTCACCTTTGCCATCTCTACAAACAGTAAAAGATAAAAAAAAAAGAATAAGAACATTACTGCAGTATATATTGTGGATATGTAAGGAAGGGCTAAAAATCCTTATTTCAAGTTAGGAGTTGTTTTCTACAGTATATTCTGACATTCTGATGTACTAAGACTGTGAACTTTGAATCACTTTTTTTCATATGCATAAGAGTATCCAGGAAACTGGAGTCTAAGAGTACCATTGTGATCTGCCACCTTTCCAAGGAAAACAGTACAGAAGGGATGGAAAGGAAAGGAGTTGTGTCACACTGAAATAAATACTCTGTTTCCCTGGCAAAGAGAGGATTTTGTTCAAAGTAGATTATTTTACTTAGATGAGGATTCTTGCCACTTGCTTGTATGGGTCATCCACACTGGGATATAGGAGAGATTTATAACCTGAAGACACAAATTCAGTTCACTTTCAAGGATCGTCTCTCTTAGTCTGTGTCAGCTCAGTGTTAAATGTAAAGGAAACTGTCAGAAATATCAAAATGAGAAAGAAAATATTTGTACTACTTAAAGCACTATTCTGGTGGTAAGGCTGAATTAAAGGGGCAAGGGCTGAGCCATTTTAGTATTCTTAGTGTTTAGGGTTGTTTGGGTCTTGTAAAAGATGTCTTTTCTTTTGTCTTCCTGCCTTTACTTATCCTGGTTTTGAAAATCTTTGGGCATTTTAGGACGTCTTTCGTCTAAAGCTGGTTATATGCCTGTGTGATTGAGTGATGCTATGCAATGAAGAAAATGAAAATACGGCTTCATTTAACTTTAGACTGAGGGCTTTAGCTTCAGCTTCTTTAACTGGAGACTGACTTGAGCAAGATGTGGTATACCGTAAAATAACATTCTCCGCATAAGACCAGTAATTATAATTCCTGGAAGCCAATATGAAATGTGAGGTGGTGGCTTTAATGGCAGAGAATTAAAAAGCTCCCCACCACCACCATTTACATGATGAGATGATAGCAGATTGAAATTCTATTCATTAGTGACTGCAGTACTTCTTAAAATGTTCAGCATACACCTAACAAAGCAACATACATACTGGAAAGTGGTGAGCTGCAGCTACTTGGATTCAGAGCAAGATTATCAGAGCATAGAGACTGAGCCAAGACATCCCTACTGAGAGAAGAGCAAGGATTAGATTTTCATCAAAGTAAACACAGAGATAGCTAAACTGTAATTCTACAACAGAGCTTTGTGGCTGATCATGTGCACGTGCTGTTTTAAAGTGTTGTAGGTGATTTTTCACAAGCTGAAATGTAGCTTTTTGGGGCAGATGGGGAGGGGGTTGTCCTAGTGGTAATGTTCAAGTGGAACGAGAAGCACCATGAACAGCTGGATGTTCCCACAATTTAGACCTTGCAGCCAAGATAAAAACAACTGGTTGAAACACAAAGACTTCCAGGCATATACTTGGGTTTTTTGCTGTGTATTCCAGTTTTCAGGCTTTGTCTCAGATTTTCCTTCCTCCAGATTGGGTGATTCCCTTTCTTTATTCTTAGATTATGTTTGAGGTATATGCAGCTTAACTAAAAGGTGTGGAAGTACTCAGTAAGAGGTAAGAGGAACTGAAGTGAAATGGTATTTCTTGAGATCCTCTGACACCGAAAAGAATCACAGAATCACAGAA
>NW_010530461.1:18402-18821 GCF_000687285.1 Phaethon lepturus | reverse complement strand
GGTGCTCAGCGCTGTGCATGTGCTGGAGCCCCTCAGGTAACCTCCTCCGCCAAGACAGGGCTGGGAAGTGGTGCCAGGGACGAGCCCTGTGCCAGCACAGCCCGGCTCCACAGGCTGCGGTCCCGCTGCATGGGCACAGCCAGGAGCGTTGCAAAGCATGGGGCAAGGTGTGACCAGCAAACACAGAAACCACGCAAATAAAAGTCAGGAGTATTTATTACATATCAAAAAAGCTACATGTTTTTGGGCAGAGACCCACCCCCGCCGGGCTGTCGTGCAGTCCCCGGCGCAGTCCCGCTCTGCAGCCAGCAGCTTCCCCAGCAGCCGGGCTCAGCCCAGCCTCGTGTCATTCCCCGTCACGCCTTGGCCCGCTCAGCTCCATCATCGGTGCTGGCTGGCGGCTGGCGCACTGCCGGCCC
>NW_010530461.1:17407-18171 GCF_000687285.1 Phaethon lepturus | reverse complement strand
CGTCACGGCCTCGCCGCCGGAGAAGCCCTCCACGGAGCCCTGGGTCAGGGCTGCGCTGGTGCTCGGGGCTCGCTCCGTGGCGATGCCAATCCGGCCGGGGCTGCTCCCGCTGCTCAGGAACTGCTCGAAGCTGCTCATGAACTCCCGAGCCCTCTCCATCTCCAGCCGCAGTTCTCGCTCCAGCTCGGCGAAGAGGGTGCCTGGATGCGGCCAGAGGGTGCGGACGGGTGCCAGCCATGGGAACAGCGAGCGCCCCCCCGCGCCCTCCCCACCCCCAGCCGCAGTTCTCGCTCCAGCGCGGCGAAGAGGGTGCCTGGATGCGGCCAGAGGGTGCGGACGGGTCCCAGCCATGGGAACAGCGAGCTGGACGCAGGTGGCATGAAGTGCAGGCGGCAAAGCATCTCTGCTCCTGGTGTGCACTCGGGCGTGTGCTGCGGCTCTGCTCTCTGCAGGGGCTGAAGTGCTGCTGGGCTGGGGCTGGGGAGCCACAGGTTTTATCCTCCCCTGCCCAGGGGTGTGCCCCTTCCAGAATGCTCTCTCCCCACGCACCGTCCTGGAGCCATCGCCTATTTTTGAGAAGCTGATTATCCGCCATCTGAAATAGCAGCGCCTGCTTCTGGGGTCGAGTCACACGCCACAAATAGAGAGCTGCAGTCACGGCTGCAAGCTCGGGTTTCTGCAGAGCCACCGTGATGCAGCAACACCCGCAGGGCTGCTGGCCGGCGGGCGGGCAAAGGCCTTCCCCCAGCCCCCCCGGCCGGGGG
>NW_010530461.1:16148-17331 GCF_000687285.1 Phaethon lepturus | reverse complement strand
TGGCCGGCGGGCGAGCAAAGCCCTTCCCGCAGCCCCCCGCGCTGGGGGGCTCAGCAGAGCGCAGGTCACTGTGCCGCGAGCACGTCACTTCAGCCAGCGTGGGGACGGCCCCACCGCGAAAGCAACATGTTCCTACGTCACCCGCTGCCGGATGCCTCTCGCACTTTCCAGGCCCCTCCCCCCCCTCCCCAGGGGCTGCCCGCCGTCCTGTCCCGGCCCCTCAGCATGGCGGTGGTGCACCCCTCCCGGGGAGGGCACACGGGCTGGTTTCTGGTCTCACCAGGGGTCCCAGGCAGCTGAGGGTCTGCAAACAGGGTGGGGGGCAGAGAGGCTCTCCTGCCTGCAGACGGGGGGGTGGAATGGGCCACAGGCAAGGGCAGGGAAGGTAGGGAGGAGCAGAGCCCAGCCCTGCTCTCTGCCTGGGAAGTAGAAAGGCCACAGATTTTTGGCAGGGGCGGCTCAGGCATCTTGTTCGGAGGCTGAGGTGATGCTGCTAATTATAAGCCAGGAGAGCAGAGCTGCAAGAGTAAGGGCAAAGGTATGCTGAGCACGACGTAAGAGGTGCCTCACCTCATGGATGAGTAACAAGAATGAGCTGGAACAGGCTGGAAAGAGCTGAGCTCTTCTCCCGAGGATGACGTGATGTGCAGGATGAGGCCACGCCTCCCGGGAAGGGCAATAAAAGCCACGGGCAGCAGCGCCGGAGCAGAACGCTCACAACCCCTGGAGAGGGCACAGCCAGCAGCAGCAGCGATGCTTTGCCGAATGCACCTCGCACCATTCGCCTCCAGCTCCCTGGCCACCCGGCTGGGCACGGTGAGGACCCTCTGGCCGCACGCAGAGACCATCTTCACTGAGCTGCAGCAGGAGATGGAGAAAGCTCGGGAGTTCATGAGCAGCTTCGAGCAACTCCTGAGCAGCCAAGGAGCCACCGCCATGGAGCGAGCCCCGAGCACCAGCGCAGCCCTGACCCAGGGCTCCGTGGAGGGCTTCTCCATCTGCCAGGACGTCAAGAACTTTGCTCCCGAGCAGCTGTCGGTGAAGGTGGTGGGCAGGAAGGTGGTGCTGGTGGGGCAGAAGGAGACGCAGAGCACGGACGAGAAGGGCTCCTTCTCCTACAAGTACGAGGTGCTGAAGCGGGAGTGGGACGTGCCCGAGGCGGTGGAGGCCGATGAGCGGGCCT
>NW_010530461.1:14696-16040 GCF_000687285.1 Phaethon lepturus | reverse complement strand
CGTGCCTATCCAGGTCAGCCCTGCAGCCCCACAGCCTGGAACAGCCTCTGAGAACGGAGCCACCGCCAAAGCCCAGGCGTAATGGGAGGGGAACCGATGGCCCGCGGCAGGACCGGAGCAGACAGCAGCAAGTCTTGGGTTTTAGCCCAGACAAGCTCCATCAGCAATGATGTCATTTTTTTCACTATACTGGAATGTTTTTGTATCCAATAAAAATACTTTTGCATAGAACCTGCTTGTGTTCTCTTGGTGTTGACTGGTGGGGAGGGCTGGGCTCTGGTCTCTGCTCTTGATGCCATGGGAGCTGGATGCACAGGGAGGGAAGAACCTCTCTTGGTGCCTCTGGGCAGCACAAAATGGGGCCACCAGTGGACCTAGAGGGAGGGAAGGGATCTGTGAGCACTGGGCTGCTCATGGCAGGGGCCAGGAAGCTCCCAAGCAGGGAGGGGCAGCCCCGCTCACCTGTACCAGAGCAGAGGCTGCTCTCCCAGGGAGCAGGCAGGCTGCCCTCACTCCCTCCTCATGCTCCTGTCAGCATCTGCACCAGCTCCACAGCCCCTTGCTCCCTGGCCAATGCCACAAATGGGAAAAGCACCATGCTGGACAGCCTGGCTGGCTGCAGGGTACCCCTGTCGTAGCCACACTTTCCCATGCCCCAGCTTGGAAAGGGGCTCACTGGAGCCCCCCCTGAGATCCAGCAGCAGGGAGGGTGAAGCCATGTCCAGGCACTGCGTGTAACCACCATAAACACCCATGCTCAGGCCCAGGCAGGCAGCAGGTATGCAGGCAGGCACGCCTGTTTGTGCTAAAGCTGCTCCCAGCTCGGACAGCCCTTCCCATGGCAGCACAGCACGAGCAGCGAGGAGGCTTTGCCGCCAGCAACAGCAGCAGGACCCCAGGCCTGATACCCAGTCCCTGCTCAGGCAGCAGAGTGCCTTCCCTTAGGGCATCGCAGGCTCCTTCACAGAGATGGAGACCTAAAGTCCTGGAAGGAGCCAGAAATGAAGCCCTACCAACCAGGAACCAGGTAAAAGAAGCCAGGTGCAACCGCACCTCACATTGTGCTCACAAGTTTCTTCAGAGTTGGGCTAAGGAAAGCCCTTCTCCAACAGGTCCCTCTGCTGTCTGGGGAAACCAGCAGCACCAGTCCAAACCACACTGCAAGCAATGAGACCCGAGATGTCCCACAGCAGTCCTGAGCTCCTCTGGCAGATGAGCAGCCAGGCTCCCTTGCAGCATGGAAACAAGCAGCACCCATGGCACCAGATGAACAAAGCCCATTTGAGGCTGCTGGAGCCCACACACCACAGGCAGCCTGTGCTCCAGCCAGATGTTGGGAACTCC
>NW_010530461.1:2217-14665 GCF_000687285.1 Phaethon lepturus | reverse complement strand
TTCCTGCTTCCAGGATTTTAAGGAAATCCAGCATGAGCAAAAGGCACCAAGACCTTGGATAGAGGATGAAGGCCACAGGAGCCAAGGCTGTTTATACAGACATCTTTATTTGCAGCTACCCAGGAGAGCTTTCAGAGCCCCAACATTGCAAGCCACAGGCAAGCCCAGCCCGGGGTGGTCACACAGTTGACTGTAGCTGTGCCTCTCACAGAGCTTCAGCTGCCACCACGCAGCTGAGGAGAGGCAGCAGGTTCAGGCACCAGCACATCTCAATCTTCAGGTTCTCCCAAGCACATATGGTGCTGGCCCAGCAGCACACATGGTAGCAGCAGAGCTGCAAGGGGATGCTCTATTTTCCATATTGACTCCGGGTCTCACCCCTGGGCATAAGGATCTCATGCAGCAGTGACAGGAGTGTAGCATTGTTGAAGGCCATCATCCTCCAGGAACAGAGCCATTTTGTTCATTAATACTTCATCACAATATTCCTAAGCCTGTCCAGTTGTCAAGCTGAGCTCCTTCACGTACTGCTCCCCCCTGCTTCCCAACTTCCCAACTCCCACTCTTTGCCCCAGACTTCCTTGTATGCCACTGCACAGCACACCACAAGCTTACTGAACCACCCGCAGTCTCAGTGGAAGAGATCCTGCTTCTCAAGAGCTGGGGTGGCAGGAGCTCGGGCACAGCCCAGACTCGGGCAGAGGTCTGCGGGCAAGCAGCCCACGCTCCTGCCTGCCCAGGGAAGGGAGGTCACCCATCCCTACAGGGGAGCCAGGCGGTGTACGCACCACAAGCGGCCTAGCACATCTCTGCCTCCAGCACAACTGTTACGTTCTGTTCACGCCCCTTCTGGTTCGAGCTGATTAAGAAAGATGAACATTGTTGATTATGATAGGTTTATAAAAATTTTTTTAATCACACAAAACTGAAGTTTGTGATGAAGACTAAGTTGACAGTTCCTCTTAAATACCAGTATGCATAAGACATTGCATTAGGCACTAGGCAGCAGCCAACATCAGTTAGAGTCTGGCAACAGAAGCCATTTTAATACCCCCCTTCATACTCTGTGGAGTTACAGGCTTTTGCAATACATATTGTTTCCACTGACAAGTTATCCGAGGTTCCCCCCACCCTACCTCTGTACATCAGTAAACCATGTGTATTCACACTTGAGTAGGGTTAACAACATTAGTGGCATCACAACCATCAAAAAATGGACAATTTTCTATACAAGATTTTTGCAAAAGTTGCAACAGGATTAGTGCATTACGACAGAACTGGAGATAGAAAAAAAGAGTTGGCATGCTAGAGTCCAACACAAATAAAGACAACAGGCAGCTAGTTGTATGTACTATATTGACAAGATACTGATTGGTTACATGAAGAAACATACAATACAAAATACAGAAGAAACCAGTTTTGCTTCCCTCTGCCCCACCCCAGAATACTCATAATTGATTTGGTCAATAAGTGGCTGAAAAGCCAGAGTTTGTCACTATAATGCTACAGTTTAGTGGTTGTTCTAGGCATATCGTACTGGTATTAGCCTTAGCTTTTACATATGGGTAATTTTAAACAAGGTTGGCTAGTCTCAAGATCCCTTTGTTTCCAATAGTGAGCTACAGTACTGTGGGACCTGGGTGCTGCTGGCCCTCACCCGTGGGAAGGGATGAGCCGGCTGGGCAGACACCAGGTCATGCATCCACCACCACCAGAAGAGGGAAGAGCAGAAGTTCATATATTAAAAAAGTGACTTAAGACTTAGAATTGAATTAGTATTTGTACAGAAAGGTGCAGGTGGAAGAACTCCCTCCAGCCTATGATCAGAAAGGGATGGAGAAATCACAGCAGCCACCGGCAGCAGCCGCTCTACGGTAAGTGCGATTGTTAGCTTGGATTCCAGTCACGTCGTTCGAGGGCTCCGTCAGGCGGGAACGGCTGCTCAATTGCTGCAGCACTGGCTCCTGCTAGGCTGACTGCTCTCCTGAAGGTCAACCACCCGATTCCTACCTGGGCCACCAGGAATGTTCTGGGGTTCATTTTTTGGCAGTTTCTTGGCTAGAAAGAAACAAGACATTAGTAGGCTCCTCCACAGAGGCCAACCTCCTCCTCACTGCAGACCACAGGCTAGGCTCAGCCCTGCTTTGGCCCAAGCCCTCACCTCTTAAGGAGTTTGGGACTGGACATTGCTAGCAGGACAAGTACAGCAAATAAATTCACTCCTAGTTCTGGCTGTCAGTCCTGCTCCTTCCTGACTCACCAGCCCAGACAAAGGGAGAGAGGGAACAGGCTTTGCAAGGCAAAGGCTCCAAACACTCAGGGACTGACTGTTCCCAAAAGTATAGCAAACTGGTCCTCTACTCCAGTAAGAACCTCCAGACCCTGGCTGACACAGGAGCTCCCACAGTTTCCAGTAGGCTGCACTGCTGGTGCTCAGAGCTACTCCAGCCATCCTTCTGCACACAAGCTGTTACCTATTGCCATGAAGATTTCATTCACATTCATCGCTGTCTTTGCCGACGTCTCCATGAACAGCAAGCTGTTGTCATCTGCATATGTTTGTGCATCCTACAAACAATCACAGTAGAGTGGTAAAGGCATCCTGCCAAAGGGAGGAGCCAAGCAGGCTTCACATGCTTCACTTGTTGGTGAACTGCACACTGAAGAAACCCTGTCCCACCCCAGGCCAGACATTCCCATCCCAGTCCCCTGACCCTGCCTGGCCAGGACACATGGCTGGTGTCCCAGCTGGGGTACAGCAGCACAGACTGTTTGAGAGCCATCTGTAGACACAGCATGTCACGAGCAGCACTACACCTTGTACTTTGGTTAGCTGAGTGATACACACTGTAAATGCACCACAAGCAATCCTGTGCAGAAGTCTGAGATAAGAGCTTCTCCTTGAAAGTCTGCCTTAGACAAGGCAAGAGCTGTGAAGAATAGAGAAGCTGGGAATGATTCTTCATGTGTCTTGTATCTAAAGGATGCTGTTTCATACGCTGCTGGAGACAGCCCTAGAGGAGTGAGGCACCAGAAAGACTGAAGATGGAAGCTTGTGCTCTGTGGGCCTTATTCTCCACATTTGTCACAATTGTTACAGACAAGAGCTACAAGTGCTGTGAAAGAAGTACATGGTAAAGGCAGGCGACAGTTCCCTTTCAGTGGCATCCTGGGGTCCTCAGCAGCATAAATCTTGACTTCCACTCTCCCTCAAAGCATTTCACACATAGCTGCCATTTCCCCCAACTTAAGCAAAAAAACTGCTTTCCTGACTTGCTCAGGTAACAACTGATCTGCATTCCTACTCACCTGGAAGTCCACAGCTCTCTTGGTAGCAAGGTCTGCCTTGTTTCCTGCTAGTGCAATTACAATATTGGGGCTAGCCTGCCTCTGCAACTCTTTCACCCAGTTCTTGGCTCGTACAAATGTGTCCTGGAAGCAAACAGGAGGCAGCAATCAGGAAGAGCAGCCTCTTATTAATCCACAGTGAAGATATGATTAGAACAAGTCTTTCCTGTAAGAAGTGTTCTGCCTCTACAGCACTTTGTAGCAGGATCCTTTATCAGCTTAGACAGCCTTGGTCAGAACTGAGGAAGAGGCTATTAGCAGTTTTCAAGTAACTCAGTACCTGCAAGCAGGCATCTGCAGGGACTTTGAACCCAGACACTCTCCCAGCGAACTGGGAAGCATTAGCTGCAAGCAGACACCCCCTCCCCAGTGAACACTCACAGCCCTACGCAGTACTCACTGTGTTAGTGATGTCGTAGACAACAATGGCTGCCTGGGCACCTCGGTAATACATTGGTGCCAGGCTGTGATATCGCTCTTGTCCTGCTGTGTCCCATATTTCAAACTTCACCGTTGTGTCATCCAGACAGACTGTCTGTGTTAGGAAGGCAGCTGAAAGACAAAAAACATGTTTGCCTTACCTCCAGCTGGAGAGCCCCTGCAGCAAGGGCCAGGAGCTTGAAGCAGTTCTGCTTTTGCATGGGAGTAGCAGAAGCCCCAGAGGCCAGTGCGGGGCCACTTGCTGTGCAAGCTGCAGCTCTGCTGTATGACCAAGCTCCTTGCACACAGGAACCCGAGAGCCACCAAGGAGCCAACAGGAAGGTGGCCCTGAGACCCTGGGCAGCAGCCAGCCACCAGAGCAGCAGCACTGCCAGTCCTCCCCAGCAGCCTCCCCTCATAGACCATACAGCTCAGCTGCAGCATCACCGGGATTAGCTTTGCAGAGCGCCAGTGCCAAAGCACTGAAGTCAGCCCAAGTACACTGCACTCCGATTTAGGAGCCAGTTATTTTCTTGTTCCAGCGAGTATAATACCACACATTACAACTAGGATAAAGGCAACCAGCCTTGGGTACAGCAGAGTGCCCACCTCGCCCTCTGCAGCAGAGCATTAAGCCCTGCTTGCCCATATGCTATACTTACAGCTATACATACTCCCTGCATGGGTTACTATAGGGACAAATCAAGTCTCTTCTCAGTGCACACCTCCTAATATTACTGCCCAGAGACCTGGGTGCTGACTGATTGGTTACATCATGCTAATGATTTCAAGTTAAGGAACTACCAGACCTGAAAGAGCTGTGGAAATAGTTAACTGTATCAGGCTACAAACAGCCCCAAAAATCCCAGGTCATGGTTTGAAAAGATTATTAAGGGCTATAAACCAAGCTGAAGGCCTCGGTTCCAATTAGAAGTAGGAATTCAAGCACTGAAAGTGAAGACGCCTTAGAGGCAGTACACACAGTTGCCATAGCATTATTCTCTGCTGCACTGATCTTCACACCAACAAACAAGCTGTAAACCAAGAGTTAAAGCATTAGCTGTCTGACTATTTATAGCAAAAACCCCAGACCGGACTGAAATAGCCATTAATACTTCTGATACTGCTGGACTGCATTAGTGAGGGCAGCATCGAATGCCTATGGCTAGGAGTTGGCTCACCTCCAATCGTGCTCTCCTGGTACTCGTGGAACTGCCCCTTCACAAAGCGCAGAACAAGGCTGGACTTCCCCACTGCTGACTCTCCCAAGAGAACAAGTTTAAACTGGCAAATTTTGTTTCCAGCAGCTGGTCCATTCGGTCGAGCAGCTCCACCTCGACCTGCCATTGTGGCTTAAGTGCAGGAGAGCCAAGAGTTAAGGATGCTGCAGGTTGTTCACTGGGATCCAGCTGGAGGCAGGTTGCAACTGGAAGAGGAGGTCAGAGTTAGTGACATGCTCATGGACCAGCCGTACCAGTTCCAGAGAGTGGGTTTGATCTGCAACCACCATCAGCACAGGCAGGTGGTGACTCCTTCCCATGGTGGAAAGTTATCAACTGTATGCACCACAGCACGATTGGGCAGTTTGTCAGTCAGCAGCTCCTTCAGCAGCATCTTAAGTTGTCTGAGACTCCCTGGAGAAGGGATATTGGTGACACAAGCGTCCTCCCCACCAGCAGGCCCTCCAGCACTTCCACTATGTGTGGATGTTATACACATCTTGCTAGGGTGAGGCAAGTATAGAACAGCCAGCACACTAATTGGTGTTATTAGGGCTTCATCTATTAAAACAACAATTACTCAGTTCATGGAGGTAACTGAGGTTGACCTTTAGCTCCTTCCTCCTCTCCCAAGTTCACAAGGTAGCAACTTTAGACTCTCAATACAATATAGAGATGGTTGAGTGCCCTGCGTAAGCCATAATGGGAAACAGTTCTATATGTCAGTCCTTCACATCGCAAGGCAGACAGTTTCTATATTACTTGTTACCAAGCCATTAATACTGCATCTCAGAGCAGTTCTGAAAAAGGCCTTTGAATTGCTAGGCAAGCAGCCTGCCACAGGGCAGTCATTTGGTAGCAGCCACTCTCTGGGCACAGGCTGCCTATTCAGAGACTGAAAGCAACTCCCTGTCACTGCTGCAAACAGGTACTTACCACCAAACAAGAGTCTCAACAGCTTGATCCAAACACAGAGGCAACACCTAATGTTTGCCACTTCCCACACCCCGTCCCAGCTGCCTTACTGCTCTTGTCCCACATCATTCCAGGTCATCAGGCTACAGGCCACATTCTTCATGAGAAGACTGTTCAAATCCAGCTATGCCAAACAGCGCAAACAGGTAGCATCACCCACGATCAGAAGTACCATCCCATTTCCCCAGCACCAAATCTCTGGAGTTGCGCAGAAGCACAGAACCACTGTGAGAGTACCAAGACAAGCTGTTTTACATCCACAGTTAACCACATGTGAAGTCTCAGTGCCTTCCTAACCGTTTAGCTCAACTGCATGCAGAGAACAGGAGTGCTTTCAAAGTGCATAGTTACACAGATTTCGGCATATTTCCTGTTCTCATCACAACTCCCACTTTCTGCCAATGATAAATACTACAACTGATTGCATCTGCTCTGTATCACCACTTTCCCTTCAGCTCTCATAACCCAAGCTTCTTGTCGACAGACAACTGCAAAGAAAAAAAGAATCCCCCAAAAGGTTCCAAGTGTACCCACAAGGAAACTGCATGCTCTGAGTACACCCAGTATTTACCCAGCAAATACCAGATTCCTATGAATAAGCAGCTGAAAGCAAGTTGAAATGGGTCTGACCTGGAGCAGTGTGTCCCATGAACAAAGCCTTGGTCTGCCTCAATACAGAGGCTTACCAAAGAAGAGTTTCAAATACCTACTTTCCAGAGCAAAGTCTGTCCAGTTGTGACTGTTGTGAGGCTACTTTAACTATGTCTCAAGTTTCAACTCAGTTCCATAGTTTGACAGGAAACCTACAGCCATTTCAGCCCAAGAGCTCCTCCAGAGGGACAGCCTGTTAGCACCATCAGCTGGAGAACCTCTGCAGCTTTCAAAACACAAAAGCACTTGAGCATACTCTGACCTAGAGACATTCAACCCCAAACTGTTTTGACCCAGAGGCAAGTCAGAAACCTACTGTTACGCCAGTACCATTCACTGAAACTAGCAGGTAGGAAAGAAACCATGAAGAGTAACTTCTCAGTGCAGGGGGAAGTTTCAGTAGCCTGAGCTGTGAAGAAGCTGTTGCTTTGAGTGGCCTGTCCAGTCTTAGATTAAGCCAGTGAAGAAATTGCAGTTCAGAGCAGGCCCTTTTAAAGGCTAGTAACACCATCAAGACCTCCACCTCCTCTTCTGAGGAAAGACAAACACTGTTTTGACAGGATGAGAAAGCCTGATAGGAAGCTAATTAGCAACTTGTTTTGCTGGACAGCAAGGAATTAGTGTTGGCAGCTCTGGCCAGGAACAGCTTGGTTGCCACCAGGTTCAAGAGGCACATCAGCAGCTCTACATCTCCATCAGCCTGAAAGAGTTCCCACCTTTCAGACTTTCTCCTCTAACCAGAGTTTGCAAGGGAACAGCTTTTGCCTGTTTAACCTTGTATTAACTTACCGGGGCAGTCTATCTGCAACATGTAAGCTCTGTTGCCGTTTCAGACTAACATTATGCACATTAAATGCCACATGAATCATGCCTCCACTGAGTTATGACCTCCTGAAATATGATAGGGGTGATTCCCAGAGCAAGACAAGGAAATGAGCCTGTTGACATCCTCAAGTCTTCGTGTGACCTATATTTCACAGATCTCGATTCATTTTGCCATCTGGTTGTGCTACATGAAATCCAACAGAATTAAGCAAGCATGTCTGTAGGTCCAACTCATCATGGAGAACCACTGATCACAGCAAGTAGTCAAGCAGCTAGTCTTTGACCACTCAATTACGGAGAACCTTATCAACATCTAAAGATGGTTTGAAGTTTGGCTGCAGGATTACATGACTTCACATCCACCTGAGAAGCTGCCAGATCTTTAGAACATTTGGGTGAAATTTATGCAGTTCAGATGACCCTATTTGCAGCCATCTCACTAAGGGTCTCAGGCTAAGAACATACATGAGATCAGGATAACCAGCTTAGCATTTCTGCTGATGTTCACAAGACCACCAAATAACCGAAGTCAGCGACTACCAAAGCTGTAGACACTGAGGACTCCCCATTGCAGAGGAATCAGTTTGGCACTTTTTCCTAATGCCAACACCCTTGAGGATTCTACACTCCTGTCAAACAGAACTCCACTCTACTGAATGCAGAAGTAACACGCAGCTAAACTACACAGTCTGGATCTGCACTAGATCAGCCCACACTGATCAGTGAATACTGGTTTGAGAAACAGGGAGTGCTTGATGCTGTACGCAGCTGTTTGTGATGCTCAGGGAGGCTGATCATCCCCTCTTCCAGCAGAGTGGATTGGGCATGCACCCCTCCCTGCTCCCCATGAGAACACTGACACTCAAACCATGGGTCAGTCTGACCAAAAGAACGACAGCAATACTGTCCAGACAAGTGAAAGCAACTGAGTTGCAGCTTCCCATACTAATTCCATAAGTCAAGACCATGAGAAGGAAAGGTATGATAGGGTACTCATCTAATCAAGACTAATAAGTATTAATTTTCCTACTAGCTTCTTGTAACTAGCTCAACTGTGCAGCTTATGAAGTCACAAGATCCAGAAAGAGGTACATGCTGACTTGTTTGCTTGCCCTACCCACCTCCTGCTTACTGAAGCACATGCAGGAGCGCTGCATCACACAGGCAAAAGTACCAATTTTTTTTACTGTAAACTCTTGGAACAGTCTCTTGTTTGCTTTGACATCAAAGACAAGTTTCAATGTGTGATGCTGTCTAACAACTGAGAACTCTAGATCTATCACTTCTGCAGTTCATGCTCCTCCCAGCACCTCCCCTGTTTCCCAAGATTTGTTGTAGGGGCTTGTGCACTTCCATGAATACTGAATTCAAGAATTTGAGTGCCCTAAATAAGAAAGCGCATGCCAGCACTGCTGCATTCCCAGCCTACCCAAGAGCAAAGCAGTTCTCCAGAGCTGTTAGGGCGCTCAAGAATAGCACAAGAGCTTGTTTCAAACAAACCAGCCCAGTGCAAGAACCCCAGTCTCCACAGGGCAATTACCATCAGATTCCCATGTAAACCCCTGCATGAGAATTGCTTTACAAGCCTCCCTACCACAGGGAAGCTGCTAATTTAAAGTGTCAGAACTTACAGAATGTGATATTTTTGCCCTGTTCACACAGGAGCAAGCACTACTCTGAAAGCTGGTGATATTTAGAAACCCAATCCTGAAGAATCTAGTTACCCAAGAGGACTGTTTCTGCTCTCAGCTATGCAAGAAACCATTTCACTAGGGATTTGTTGGCTTAGAATCAAAATACTCAAGACAAAAGCCCCAATGAAGTATTTATCTTGTTAAATAGCTGACAGCATTACATGAATTTCTTGGCAAAGGAATCCCTGAAGTTACTGAGTGGTTTTGCTTCACCTAACACTGAATGGGCAGCTAGCCACCACTAGCAGGAAGCTTGTGCTGCCTTGCTCCCACCCCGAACAGGCAAGTCAGCTTTAGGACCCAGATACACAAGCAACTTCCACGAGCAGGACCAGCAGCAAGTGTGGGACCCACCAGACCAACACAGACTCCCCTAGCCTGGATTAGCATAGCGTGGAGTGTCAGCCTGATTTTTCCCACACATTACTATGATTAATAAGAGCAAAATTCAGAAGCCTTACTGCAGTAGGGTCCACACTGCAGAGGAAGGAGTAACAGACCCAGCTCTTACTGATGAGATGAACCAGTAAACAGACTTGAAGTACAGACCTCAGTCCCTCAGCCCCATGAACAGTTTTAATACTTCAGCTTTCTACAGACAGCATGCGCTTCCCTGCACAAAGAACACTGAGTGTCTTGATCAGTAAGGCCATAATCTGGAGCTTCAGTAACAGCTCTGAATTGGGGAACTTGTCATGGCATTTGTCAGGAGCTGTGCTACAGCCTTAAAACATAGATTCACAGACCTGAACCAGCTCAGACAGCAGTTTCAGAAGTACTCCCATGGTTGTTACACTGTAAGTTAGTCACAACTTCTCTGTAGAGTCTCATGCCCAAGCGTCCCAAAGACTTGAGCACACCCAATTTAGAGGTAAATGGGATTTACATCAGCAAAAAGTTCAATTACTTTTTGTTGGTACCTACAGTCCTGAACAAGTATAGTAGAATCTGTAATACCAGCTCCTTTTCACGCTTTTAATACATGCATCTGTTCCCTGACATCTGCAGAGCCACAGCCTCCAAAGCAGCCCCAGCAGCCATATGTTTGTCAAAGCAGCTTTTCAAAAACAATTCTATCGGAGATTTCAAGGCCACTACCCTGCAGTTACCACTCAATCCCGCACAGATGCTACGTGCGGCTGAGCTAGCAGGACAGTACAACATGCAGCTACCCCCAGCAGGGCAGTCCAGGGCCAAGCCAGCAGAAGAGGCCTTTCCATCGCTTCGATGCAAGCTGAAGCCTGGTCTTACAAAGGACAGCCACCAAGCACGGTGAAATGAAGCCATCTTCCTTCAGTCACCTCTAAAGCTAGATTAACAAAGCCTTTAAGGCAAGGCAAACCCAGAAGTAATCGTGACAAAGGCCAAGCTCCTGATAACTTCAAGGCCTCATGCATGAGGCCCAACTGAGAGGCTGCTGCTCAGTGCCAAGCACAAGCAGCACTGTACTTGGACAAGATCATCTGAAGCTCAGATCAACTTGGAACACATTGGTATATACAGAAAGCTACTGCTCAGTTTTGGGACCAAATCCCATTTGCTAGTGTCATCTGCTTGAACTAGGCAAGTCAGCTCTAAGTCTGTTAGGAAACTATAAAGCCAGGAACACTCGTGCATCCTACAAAGCTGATCTGACTCTTTGGAAGATGAGGTGAAGATCACAGTCTGCATGACTGAGTCAAGAAGTGCGGTACTTCAGTCAAATGGAGTTACCAAGCTCCCTCAAGCCTTCTTCTAGCCAGTTTAACCCCACACACATCCCCTCAGAAGGGTTTCCTAGGTTTAAGTGGTTATCCTTTACCAGGAATTCTTGAAAATGCCTCATTAGGTAGAAAGACGTTACACTTACTGATGCTACAGTTGGAGCTACAGTTTTTTAGTACTCAGAGACAGTTAACTAGGTATCAGCAACAAGTTATTACCATGTTGGTCACACTGGCAGCACAAGAAAGTTCCATGGCTAATGCAGCAGGGGTTTTAATTCTGCAGAATAGCATGACTAATTGCTTTTAAAACTGCTGTTAGTGTCCTATTAGATCACCATAGCTGAACAGAGAAACAGACAGTGAGGCCAGGCTGAGGTGTAATGCTTCTGCCTCGTCCTCGTGTATCAGGAAAGCAGCAGGGATAACACTAGAACTCACGTTCTAACCAGGGCCACTGACCCCCCAGTTGTGTTGGCACAACAACAAGTGAACTCACAGCAGATCCGAGTGATGGAAGACCCATGAATGCAAGCTTTCAGCACTGCTTTGGCCAAGCTCTACTTAGCTAAGCTATGGAGACAGTGCACTTGCAAAGATTGCTTTAAAAAGAGCATGAGAAGAGTATGCTTTAAAAAGAATGAGAAGTGACAGCTTTCTACCAAGTGTTATCAAGGTATGAACTGCAGCAAAAGACTTCAGTGGAAGAGTTATGTATGACCTTCATTTCACATAAGCTTCTCACCAGCTGTAGGCAGCAAAGCCTCCATATTCCCTGTCCCCACATTAATTCCCTCTTGGAGGTCTTACCTACTTTTAGTTATCCTTGATCCTGCAGGAACTTAGTCCTATTTCACAGAAGATGAGGCACAGCTAGGGTGAAGGAGTAACTCATGAGTGCAGCCTGGACCAACTACAAATTGAACAAAATCATCAAGTTTTTAATTCTGCAGGCAAGGTTCTTTTAACTCCTATTCTTGATATTGTCTGCTGCTCAGCATGCCCTCAAAAGATACAGCTTAATTTTGACTGCAAGTCCAGCAACATGTGCCTTGAGATAGCACCTACTACTATGTGAACAAGAAGGCAAGGTCATTAACAATGCAAAGCAGAAAATTGCCATCTTCACTGCAGAAGAATCAGTGACCTTCATAATATCTTTTCCAGACTGCACAAATATCTCTTACTTCTAGCAGCTCCTTATTTGGAGCTCTACCAAATAAAAGCAAACATGAAAACCAGCGTTTTCTTATCTGTTTATGTAGAACTGCTCCAGCAGTTCATTCCTGTGCTCCAGGGGAGGAAAGCGTTCCTTTTAGGATATAGATGAAGCTTTATTCTTCCCTGATACTGTCATTTCCAGGAAGGTTCATTGTTTCTGGCTAGCATTTGGAGTGTTTTCATAGTGTTACTCTGATGACTTAACAGAACTTGCATAAGAGGACTTCAAACTTCATACCCCAAGGGAAGAAAACAGCTGACACTGCCATTTCCACATTCTACCCTCTTTTAAGTATGCTGACTGAAATATTTTGGGCTACACCCACTTCATCAGCAGCGTTCCCATTTCATTTCCTGTGTCTGAAAGTACTTGGCATTCTCCACCACCCCC
>NW_010530461.1:0-2186 GCF_000687285.1 Phaethon lepturus | reverse complement strand
GCCCTTTCAGGGAGATGCCATGACCACCTATCCACTAAACATACAGTGGCTTAAGAACTCAGGATCAAGAGCTGATGACTAGCAGGGCCTAGAGCAATTCTAGAACCAATCCCTCTTTAGATGCAGAAGAGCTTTGCTGTGATGCAGATAATTCCACTTCTCATCATAACAAATTAAGTTTGGACAAGCACACAAAGTACAGATACATTACTAGACAGTTTTGTTTCAGATACTGCCCAATCCATTATTGGTTTCACTAGTAAAGCAAAAGGACCTAAACCCAACTCTGTTCATAGTAAAACTAGACAAATGTTTTATTTTACTATATTCACATCCACATATCAAGCTAGTCCTCCCCTTACTGCTCTCTAGCAACTTAAATCCTTCTTCAGGAGCACCACTTCATCTTGCCTGTGTTGCTCCCTACCTGAAAGGTATCAGCACCTACTTAAACAGCCTCAAGGGACCTACACTGCCTGGCACTATCTTAAAACAAGTGTGATCTAAATTAGCCTATAGTATCTTAGAGGAAAAGATCGCCTCTAGAGGTGGATTTTTGCTATGAAAGTAGTTGACTGGGCATACTGTTGAGACTCAAGAGAAGTCTGAGATTATTTCAGCACTGAGACCCAGTTACTGAAGCTAAGCATTGCTTTTCTTAACCTTACGGGTCTATATAGACTTGTGATTTACCTGCTCTCCTCAGTCCAAGAAAATATTATGACCAACATTGCCTTGTAGCTGCCTACACGCACTATTCTGAATTCTTCACCCTTTTCAGTCACAGTTCTTTCACCTTATTATCCAGTTAAGCTGAAAAAAGGTAAGACTTTTAGAATCAAGGCAGTAGTGAATACTAATGGGATATTCCAAGAAAGTTCACTCAGACAGCATGACATGTCAAGCCAATATGAATCAGAAGTACCTTTCTTTGTTTGGTCTCAAGCGAGCTTCAGAGTAGGCTCAGGAGTCCCAACTTAGTGCAAAGGGGAACTGATGTCATGCTGTAAGCAGGGCAGCTCAAATATGTGTTGACCCACCATACAACAAGCTAAGAATAGTAGATGCAAGTTGTTCCACATAAGACTTAAAATAGTACCTTGGCGTACTCTCTTCCCTCTGATTTCCTTATGCACTTGGAAACAGTCAAGGTCAGAACTTCAGCAGCCACATACAAAAGCAACAAGCCAAAGGTCAGCTGAGATCAGGTCAACACTGTATTTGGTCTCACTGGCAGACCAGTTTACAGTGAGAGACACAGTTAGTTATCAGAGAGCAGCTATGACTGACACAGCTCCTCACAGCCCCACCCCCACCCCAGGAGTTTTAGCAGCACCTGGAACATTACCAGGGATAAGGTTCGAGCAGCTTCCACAGGATTTAGTGCTACACACCTGTTGCTCACACTTCCATCTGCACCATTAGCCTTGGTAGGATCACACACCAACCACGCTCTCAGCTTACCACAGCGGTCTCCCCCACTGGGCTGAAGACCCGGGGATGGCTTTGCATCTGAGCATGCCTGGATTTACTTCCAGGCAACCTACAAAACTTTCTTGCAGACTTTGTGCCTCATTCAAGAGCCTGCAGCACCACATATTTCACTTCACAGATACCCCTTGAGGGGCACAGGGGCTGTGTTAGTCCAGAATAGTCCCCATTCCACTAGCACCTATTTTCAGCAGATAAAGTCACATCCTTCATTTAGGCAGTTCTCTACTCAGGAACCTGGCTGGGCTTTCAGACTTCTAGAGTTTCTACTACCAGCTCAGCAGCTGACTAGCTATAACAAAATATTATACCACTTCTACCCTTACGGGTGCCACACCTTCCCCAAATTCCATTTAACTTTCAAAGTCATCACTAAAAGAGAGACAAAAGAGTTGGGAAACAGCAGTCGGGCAGACCCAGCACACCAACAGCAGGCACTCGCACTTGCTGCCGAGCAAGCCTTTCCTACTTAGGAAGGGGAACAGCCCAAAGGACTGTCAAACCTGAGACTGCACGACACAGACATGACATTCTCCTTGAATTTGAGATCGTCACCTTTGACGTGTTGATCTTGCTGATTAGCACAGCTCCCTTTCCTAGTTACAGCTCACTACGATGCCGGTGCCACGCTCCACAAGGCCAGAGCCACTGGCGCACCACGGCAGCGCCGCTCTACCGCCTCACCGAGATACCCG
>NW_010530460.1:12165-12559 GCF_000687285.1 Phaethon lepturus | reverse complement strand
TCAGTTAGTTGTAGAGAGCGATGAGGTCTCCAACGCACAAGAGTCCTGAGCCATCTTTAGTTAGCTAATACCACTGAACGCTGCAGTAACAGGGTGGCCAACTTCACAATTTCATACACAGAACCACACGGAACGATTGAGGTTGGACGGGCCCCATCAGAGATCATCTAGCCCAACCCGCTAATCCAAGCAGGTCCAGCTACAGCCAGGTGCTCATGATCTTGTCCAATTGGGCTTTGAATATCTCCAAGGATGGAGATGCCACAAAACCTGTCTGGGCAACCTCTTCCAGAATTTGACCACCTGCGCATTGCGGGGGGGGCGGGGGGGAAGCTTCTGTTGCCAGAAGTCACAAACTTCCAGCTGTCATCACGACGAGATGGAACTTCCATTT
>NW_010530460.1:10283-12147 GCF_000687285.1 Phaethon lepturus | reverse complement strand
CGCCTCCAGCACGGTCGAGCCTCAGGGCGCAAGGTCTCGGAGATCCAGTCGCTCTCTTGCCCATCACCTCCGATGCCGCACAGCCTGCCGAGTTCCTCCTGCTCCTTCACACGGCAAGACAGACCCCCCCTGCTGCATAGCTCCTGGTGCCCTTCCCCGTGCCCTTCCCCACGAACTGTCGTGCAAAGGGCCGTGTCTTTTGGCTGCTTCAGGCGCCACAAAGGCCCGGCAGCCGCGCTCGCGGAGCCGCGCTCTGCGCCAAGCGCTGACCGTCGGGCTCTTCCTCCCACCTGCCGAAAGGGTGCCTGACCCTCGCAGTCGACCCTCGGTTTGATTCTGTACATCTTTCTTCCTAAGGCGATATTTCTTCACTTCAAATGGAACTTCAGTGGTGCGGTTTTAGGAAAGGACACTGGACAAGCGAACGGATCAGAGACGCACCCCTGCTAGAAACTGCCTAAGCTTGTTGTACGGCTTCAACCCCGGCTGCAGACACCCCCAAGGGCTACTGAACCATCTGGGGGCAAAGGCCACCGCACTATGCTTGATGGCCTCCCGAGACCTCCTAAAATTCAGTAGCTGCCTTGCCAATTCAATACGGCCACGGTCCGGTGCCGGAGAAAGCATCGTTGAGGATGTTGAGGATCCCCCCCTTCCTTTTTCTTTTTAGCTAAATGGTAGCCTCTAAGTCTCCAGCAAAAAGGCCGAACACGTAATTTGAATTTACATTAACGTCTCAAAAAACAGGTCAAACCCAACATTTCTCTCCCCCTGCTCCCTTCTGCTCTAGCACATCTGATTGCAGATTTGCGAGCGTTCAGAACCGGTAACGCTGTTGGATGCTTTTCGGCTTCGGGTGACGGGGTTGATGCGTTCCTGCTAGATTTTAATAACAGCTGGCCACACCTGCAGCTGCAGGAACTGGGCAGGGGCCAAAGGCCATACACGGAGACAAGACACAGCCCGCGAGAAGCGGCCAGCCGAGCAGCACCTTCCAGGTCGGTTTGAGCATCCGCAGGCACCGCGGTGCAGTCTGCTCAGAGCGTGGAAGCGCCTCGCGGCCGCAGACCACAGCGCGCCGCAGCCAGCTCGCCGTGCAACAGCCGCAGAGCTGCGGGGGGCCGGGAAACACCGGGTCCTCGCCTGCTGGAATTGCTTGCGTCTTGTTTTCCTCAGGTCTACGTCAGCCGGCACGCAGGTGAACGCAGCAAGAGAGAATCTGAAATCTCTGGCTCTGCCTGCCGTCAACTTCATCTGCCCTGTTCACGTACCTGCCCGCAGGACGCTCCTCTGGCCCCACAAACGCCGCTTAGCTGCACGAACTTTTGATGTACTCCTCCAGCACACATACTGCAGAACGCACCATTTTGTGCTCCGCAGAGCCAGCTCTCCTTGTTAGATAAGCTTGGGCAGACGGATCGACTTTTGTTGAATATATGCCTCCTTCAGCAGCTCAAGTTGACCGAGGTTTCCAGTTCTTCCTTCTCTAATTCAGTCTCCTTTGAATTTACCCGGAAACAAGGGAGGCTAGAAGGGTCTCTGCAGGAAAGTTTAAGATGACAAAATGGTCTTGGGTAACAGAAAGAACTTGAGAAAAGCTTAGGAAATATTAACTGAATCTCCATTTCTTCCACGGAGTCCCTTCCATGACTAGAAGGAAATCGCACAATGTTTCTAGATGCTGTATTTTCACTAGTGCAAGAGACAGAAGCAGTTTTCTATCATCAGTTCATCAGTATTGCCTCCAACACAGGGTTTGGTCAGTGCTTGTTCTTGCGTAGGGCCTCGGGGTACCACAGCTCTAATTGTAGTAATGGAGCTAATGGTGAACAAATGAGGAAACACAACCATTAGGATTTCATAA
>NW_010530460.1:2170-10252 GCF_000687285.1 Phaethon lepturus | reverse complement strand
CAGAAAGGCCAGGACCTGTAACCAGCAAGAAATTTAATTTCCCAATTTTCCAGTATCCTTTAGGAGACACTAATGCACGTGGACTATCGGAAACACAATAAATAAGTCCCCTTATTTTCCACCTTGACCTTTATCTGCTACTTGCCAACATTTACAACAAAATATTTTAATCAGAGATGGTTAAAACCCAACCCGATTATTTATGAAGCAGGTTATTTTCCCCTCTCCTTTTGCCTCCTTTGCTCCACTTCATCACCATGGTCCTTAAATGTACATAACACTAATTGCCATCTCTTGGCCTTTCAAAGCACATCTCGCCCATCTGCACCAGCAAGCCCTAACTGCAGGAAAAACAGGGTTTGACTCCTGTCAAAGCCAGGGAGGACGACAAGGGAGAATGTGCTAAAATACACCCACGCTGGTGAAGAGGAGGTGTAAAAGACACCATCTGGATATCCCGCACCCCAGGGTGGACTTGCTCAAAATTAGGATAGACGATGTGGTAATATCACTACGCTCCTTCAGGGCAGCCACGGTTACTTTAAGTTCAGTGCTTTACTGAGCTATTAAAACAGCTGTATCGGGGCAACAGGTCCAAAGGGTCCATCCAGCCCTGTACTAGCACGGCACGTCGGGACGGCGGTACAAGAAACCGCGTGAAGCATCTCCACGTACGCTCTCCAGCCACCAGCAACAGGGCTTTCAAGGACTGCATCGCCCTATCTTATTAGGCATCCCACTTAATGAGCACGCGCTCCGAAGCTCTTCTAAAGACCCCCTTGCATAAAAGAGCGTTTGCTTTCACCGTTCTGCTCACGTTCTGGAAACCCGCGTATTTTCAGGAGGCAACCTGAACCAAGAAAGTCCACCAGCTACTTCCCTCTGGAGGAAGAGATGCTAAAATGAAGACATCACACAAAGTTAGAGGCCAGCGTAGGGTAACAGGCTGGTAATGTGCCATCTCTGTTATTCTTATTCAAAGATAATTGAGTCTAATGTATTTCCAAGACAAAAGCCCCTGCCCAAAGTCAGCTGGACTCTGTCTCATACTAAATTAATAGAATTTAGGACAAAAAGGAATTATTAGCTCCCCTAGTGTGACATGCTGTGGAGCTGTTCAGTACTGAGGTCAAGCTAAACAAATGCATTCTCAGGCTCAGAAGTCAAACCAAAACTGAAATGGACTTTTAGTGTTTTGTTTGTGTAAAGTTTCTTCTTTTCATCTTTGGTCATTTCTTTGTGCCAATTAGTTGCAGACGAGTGAAGAGGTGGAAACTCCAGCATCTTCTGACAAAATCTGTTAAATTTACAGCTCAGTTTTATACACCTCAAAAATTCTCACACTTCAAATAAGCCAAGGACAAACTTGAATATCTGAAATGAACCTCCAAACCTTTTGAATTTTCCCCGGCATACGCAAGGAAGGCAGCTGCCAATCTCAGTACACAGCTAGTTAGATGGCTCTTCAGAAATAGATAGTAACTATTTTCTAACAGCCTTGCTACGGTTCAACTCAAGCTTGAGTTTCCATATTCTATGACTAAATATTGGTTACACAATACAAGAAAAATTTTGGCCCAGTTTTTCCAGCGCCGATCATGGCATCACCTTGCTCGATTAACTAACAGTGACACCGATTTGTCTTTCGTTTGTGCATCTCATCTGTTTAAACTGCTGCATTAATTTGTAGTGTCGCTTGCAGAAGCTGGACCGTGTTTGAAAAATTCCTAATCCTGCCTCCACTTACACTGGCGGAATCAATGATGTTTTGCCATGGAAAAACCAACGCACGATGCCAGCCAGGCTATTTATCTTTGGAGAGAGAAACTCTACAGTCCTGAGCATTTTTCTGGTCTTAAGACCTCCTGTGGCACACAGGCACTCGGGGCGTGCATCTAAAGTGTTGTGCTAATCCCAAAGGCAAGCATGAAGAAGTGCTTTTTCGCAAAACAGCTCCCCGTGCCCCAAGAGCTCCTACAGCTCAGGGAAAGCTGCGTCTTCATGGTCTTAACTGGCTGAGTACTGGAGCTGAGGCTGCATTCCTCTCCCCAGGAGGCTGCACTGAACTAAAGCAAGACCCGGGATCTCCCGGACGCTTCCCTTTTCAAACACAAACACATTGGTTTGTTGAACCACCACCAAACCGTATTTGCAAGCTGGAAGCAGAACAGAAAAAGTAAAAATAAAATAAGTCAAGCAGGCTTAGGTGTCACGGCTTGGTTGCAAAGCTTTTTCTAGTTAAATTCAAGCTCGGCCGAAGGGACGATGCAGCCTCTCTCCTTGTGTTTCTCTGCACAGGGCACCTCTACAAAGAAACGTTTAAGAAACACAATCTTTCTCCATCTCTCTCGCTTCCTACCGCTGTGATTTACAAGATGAAATTAAAAATACACACATCCCAGTGCTTGGGGTTTTACATCTCGGGTCACTGATTTATAAAAGCTGCCAGTGAATTTTAAATGCTTTGTTTCGATTTAGAAATCATTGCTTGAAAGTCGCGTTTATCTCAAATATTCAGCTGTATTGCACATCACTGAAAATCTGATTTATGGATTGCAAAACGTTTGCAGATAAGCTAGAAAACATATTTATAGATCACTCTCCCTAACGGTAATATATGCAGCTCACCCACCCAAAACATAGGCATGCACATGTGTACCCTGTATCACATACACACGTGTAAACGCATATATGAGTATATGCCTCACGTATTGATATTAAAACCTTCTCTCCCTAACCACATTTTTGACGGTAAAGATCAGGCATCCTGTCAATATATAATGAGAAGCTCTGTGATGTCTTCCTTCCACCCCCGCACCTTATCATGCCTGCTAACATGTATAAAATTCAGCTTTAAGCTCTATTTCCAGCTCCCCAGGTGCCTCTTTCTCCTGCTGCTGTCAAAGGCGGAGAGGCCGGATCCCAGCACGAGACTGGAGTCACACCACTGAGTGACCGGACCCTTCACCCGGTCCCTTTGGTGGGGGTGTGGGATTGCTTCCGCTGTCCTCTGTCCCCACCAAGCTCACCTCTCCCCGCCGGGCTAGAAAGAGGCTAGAGATTCGACGGAACCATGGGGGCTTTGCTTTCCTTAAAAATGAAAGGAAAAGACACCGGAAGAGGAGGAGGAAGGCCAGATCCTTGGCAGCAAAACGGAACGACTTCCAGAGGAGCACATTTCACAGTACGAAAAGTGGTCAGGCATTGGCACAGGCTGCCCAGGGAGGTGGTGGAGTCACCATCCCTGGAGGCGTTCAAAAAACGTGTGGCCGGGGCACTTGGGGGCATGGTTTAGTGGGCATGGGGGCGTTGGGTTGGTGGTTGGACTTGATGGTCTTAGAGGTCTTTTCCAACCTTAATGATCCTTCTGTGACCTTCATTTCTGTTTCCCTAGTCCATTTCTTTAAAAGCCAACCATTCCTGATCTTTCATATACAAAGCACATCATCTGCTAACAGCATCGCACAATGCCTCATCACCCACTGATTTTTATTAAATAAGTCCAACGGCAGTAAGAAGCTGGGTCCTGTTGGGTGAGATGCTCTAAAAAGCTCTCGCCATAGAGCAGCCTTTTCCACCACGTGTCCTCCGTCTAACCAACCGCATTTCGCAGGTAGTGGAGCGTGGGAAACAATGAGATGGTTAAAAAAAAAAATGCATAAAGTAGATCTATGCCCTGTTTTAGTCAGTCATCAGCGCTAATCACAGGTTTCCCCACCCACACAGCTATTTTCAGCTTGAATATTAGACTCTCCACGCAACTGGCCAGGGGACGTAGGCTGGCCTTGCCCTGGTGCAGAGCCCGGGGCTTGTCCCTGCTTCGCGTCGTGACCTCCACCGATTCAACAACATAAAGCCACAGGCGCACGCCTCCGTTCGCACCCGTCCCCGCACCCTCCTGCCCGATCGCCACAACCGAGACCAACTGCGCCGGGTAGTTCGTTAGCAAATCCAGTCCCACGGCAGCACCCCTGGTCCCTGGCCAGGGCTGGCGCCCCTTCTCGCTGCTGCCCACAGAGGCGTTCCGGGCAGTCGGGACTTTTCTGCTCAGCGGCAGCCGAGTTGATGTTCCTCATCCACCTCCCGGGGATGTTCTGAGCCTTAACTGATTCCTACTGTGATCAGTGGGATCTCCGCTTTGAGACCACCAGACAAAAGGCAAAGAGAGCTTTGGAAAGGGTGTTTAGAGCGTCTTGACATCGTGCAAAGGACCAGCGCAAAAACAACCTAGGAAACCCTACTCTGCAGCTCCGCCCTTACGCTGGCTCCTGCACGCAGGGGTTAACTTCACCTTGTGCTCATGATTAAAAAATAGCTAGCCTAGTCATTCGCAATTATTTATAGGCTGAAGAGGTGGCATATATTGTGCTCGCAGCACTTTTCAAGCTGCTTGAGTTTGCATTACAACCTTAAGTGCAGCGAGGGCTGCTGGCAGCCGGTTGTTCTTACGGGTTGAACGTTACACCCGCTATCAGATCACCAGCAGAATCGCACTACACTTCCCTCCCTCCTTCCCCAAAGGCCACCGAGAACGGCAGGTAGCTGGGGTGGGATAGGAAAGGGAGGAAGATCCTGCTAAAATGATGTCATATACGGGAACAGAGCAGAGGGAGATCCACCACGTATCTACCTCACCTATCCGGCCTCACAGAATCACTAGGTTGGGAAGGACCTTCAAGATCATCAAGTCCAACTGTTAATCCAGCGCCACCGCGTCCCCTAAACCATGTCCCGAAGCGTCACATCCACATGTTTTTTGAACATTTTCAGAGATGGTGACTCCACCACCTCCATGGGCAGCCTGTGCCAATGCTTGACCACCCTCTCGGTGAAGACATTTTTCCTAATATCCAAATCTAAACCTCCCCTGGCGCAACTTGAGGCCATTTCCTCTCGTTGTTCAAGCTCCTCCCAGCTGTTAGAGGCTTCACCTCGATCTGCTAAGCTCGGGAGGAGGTCTCACTGTCCTTACTCCAGAGGTGTCACAGGGAAGCACAGCTTCGTACCCACGGTTAAGTTGCTCAGTAGTACAGCAGCCGTGATTTTAAGGATGAGGCGGCATGGCACAATGCGGTCTGTCCCCTCCGAAGGGAGGAATTTGTAGGGTTGAAATTTGATTCATCCTTTCTGTAGACTAAGGAGACATGGGGCTGATCCGCCGATGAGATGGGGCAGTTCTCAATGCCGTCTTTGGCGGAGGTCTCAAGAGTTTACTCCACATCTGAGCGGTGAAAAGGCTGAAGAAGTCGGGTACCTTGGAAAAGCCTTTGAAAACACGACGTCAAACCTCTTGGAATCCAAATCCCGAAGTTTGTACAGACCACACAGCAAGCCTGCCCTGCTGATCTGTATCTTCTGTGCTCTTCCTCATCAGAACTGTGCAAAACTGACGGAGGGCGTTGCGAGTTCCCTTCTTCAGACTGTGACTCAGAAAGACGGCCGGGCTAAGAGAGCTTCGCAAGCAGTATCTGCCCTCCCCGTGGAGTCCCTTCGGTGCTAAAAGCTGTCCCAGAGGGGAGAACACACACATGGAGGGAAGGAGGGAGAAAATAAACATTGGGGACCGTTGTTCGCTCAACTTTCCATACAGCAAATGCCCTATGTATAGTATGTTTAGGGAGCATTAATAGGTATTTATTCAGCCAGAAGGCAGGTTTATGAAGACACTCCATAAAATCAGAATGTTAAGCAGAGATAAATAACAATAATAAAAATATAATATACGTGAATACATTATCTGGCTTAAATCAGGGTAATCAAAAGCTACATATTTCAGCTGCCAAAAGTGGTAATTCAAGTCATACTGCAACATTACAGACACATTTCCATTAAGACCATCAGTTATGAGTAATATAATTTCCTCTTCGCTGAGCATTGCTTACCTAATTTCACCTTTTCCTTAATAATATACATTACTTAATTCTCCAAACAGCTGTGTAATTTAACTAGGCGTGGTAAAAATCCACTGATTAGCCTGCCTGCAATTCTGAACATGCAAAGCAATATGCACAATATGATTCTACCAAAAAAGTTTCAAATTTAGGACAGCAATGGGATTTGGGGCAACGGTCTAAAAGGTGCAATTACGGTAATATGCTAGGAAGGCAAAAGATTAAACTTTTTATTATTCTGTAACATTTTTTATATTTTATTGCCAGTAATTACATGGGTTTCTTTTCTATTTTCATTGCCTCAACATCTCCCAGGTTAATTACGTTGTCAAGATCATGTCAAAAAGCCACCGCAAAAATTATGATTCTCATTACACGATGATCTAATCTATTTTCTGTGGCAATTTTGGTCCAACCTATTCTACCAACATACACATCCTGTACGTGGAAAAATCTATTTCTGTGTCACGCTATATTATACTGTTGTTCTTGTGCCACTACAGCTAAGAGCCTGTCAGCACTTCTGCTACAACCTCTCATATCCAAGGTTTATAATATAGGCATTAAAAAAAAAAAATCATTTCTGGCTGACACTTGACAGGCATTTTCATTATGGAGGCCAATTATATTTATTTGGCATTTTGGTTTCATTCGAACAGAGAGTCTCAAGTCTTAGCTGTTATCTGAAGAGCTTTTAGAACTAGGGATTGAGCCAGGAACCAGAACCACAAATCTAAACCACTCTTCAAAAAGAAAAAAAAAAGCCTTGCTCGATAGTTGGCTCTGCAGATCGGGGCAACCACTCAACTAAGGGCTTGGATTTACCAGCACCACAGAGCGGAACTAGACGGCATTGACCGGACACACAATTATTGGAGGATGTGCGGCAGAGGAGATACAGACAAAAATCTCCGCAAACATGCCGAACAAGCAGTTAAAACATTCTGTGTACGGCCCTTGGTCTTGCTGTTGATGAAGGTCAACAGCTGTTTAAGTGCACGCATACATGACATTATATAAATAGGGAACAATCCGTTCGTAAACCTTGTTCTGGGACAGCAAACACTCCTCATGTGCAGCCATAGGCGAAAAGACGAAATAAAAGGTCAGAAGCAAGTGGGAGAGCCTAGAGATGGCCAGCGCTAAAGCAAAAACGCAAAAGGAACTTCTCGTACTTTCCCATTGCCGCGGTTAACGCAACACGTTCAGTCCTGCCCGCACGCCCACATCTTACGCTGGCTTCCCACAAACATCTCAGTGGTTGGCTTTTCACTGCCAAAAGCGTCTCTGGGAGGGGAGTTTTAAAACGGCACGTGTGAATGTGCATAGCGGCAATGTTTTAGAACAGCTCCGCACTGAAGGTTTCGCTCCAGAACAGCTTGCGTGACCAGCAGTCAAAAATGATGCTTAGTGCTTCACCGGGCTTAGCAGAGAATGAACGACAGAGCTCGTGTCCCAGCCTCCCGGCTCCTAGAGCGAGCCAGAAAGATGGAAGTAACCAATCCACTGGAGAAAACCGAGATCTGCTCGTGAAATGCAGCTGCTCCCAGCAACAGTGAGGCTGAACTTCATTCACACGCAAGGGCCAAAAGCGTCGCTCCCGTCCCACCGAGGTCCAAGCAGTGCAGAGAGCTCAGCAAATTGCACAGAGAATACGTTCCACCTCAACTGAATTATTCAGCACAAAAATATTTTCCAAGACGTAATTACCTTGGCACACTTCGAGCAGAGAGGCATACAGGTGGAGGAGGTACTAAAATCCTCATCTCTTTGATCGCAACGTCCTAATCTCTCGTGGTCCCTAAACAGCATACGTAACAATCGAAAACGTGTGTGATTTCAAAGCAGAATTCAAAACACATACAAATAAGAAATCAGGCGGTACCATGATAAAGATGGGTCAGATCTGCTCGGAGCAGCCCAGCTCAAGTGAATTCAGCAGAAGTATCAAAGCATGTATTAGCCAAGGATCAGGCACGAGTAGTAGTGAGTTCTACTGCTGGCAAGATACAGATTTTGAACGGGGTTTGCACCTCATAACACAATTGAACTCTCGTATAAAACCATAATCATTCCCTCCTTGTACCACTCAGAATCATAAAAAAGCAGGCTTACTGAATACCTGATCTGAATTCTTCCAAAACACATATACGTTTATGTAAAAAAAAATAGGAAATATTGGTCGTGGGAA
>NW_010530460.1:0-2142 GCF_000687285.1 Phaethon lepturus | reverse complement strand
AAAGAGTAAAGAATGATTTCCCATTCATTTTAAGTCAATCTCGTTAAGTCACGCGTACGCTGTGGGCTAAGAGCAGCAGAGGGACCTACCAGGACCCTCCAGACATCCGGCCAGAGCAGCACGATGCGCCGCAGAGGCTCATTTAAAGAAAGCTGGGTCACGCGCCCCAGCAGTACGGACAAGCTCACACGCTCCCCGAACGACTTGCTGAAAAGCCAGTCAAATCCAATCCTGCAAAAGGCTGAAACGCGGGGTCTTCAACGGGTCAGCAGCAGGCATAGAGCTAACGGTGGGGAGAAGAAAGATGGAGAAGCCAAGGGACCAGTACTTCCTCCCTTGGCACCACCAAGGAGGTTCAGTGGTGCAGCAGCAGCCGTGGTAGCACGGCAGCCCTGTCCCTCCTCCTCTCATCCCACCCCTACCAGGGTTCACCTGCCTTGGGCTTCGGTCGTGAACGCTAGCCCCAGCTCTCTGTCCCTTGCCGAGGACAACCGTTGCCCCCGTCTCTAACATCTTGCCCCTTCTGTAGACCACGGCATCACAGTAGGCGTTTACGTTGTCTCAGATTCTCTTTGAAGAGCCTGGGCTGACAAACACACCACCTCCTGACCTCTTAAAAGCAAGAAGCCAAACTCAACCTCTGCTGAGGTCTGACACACATGATAAATGTGCTTCACACAAACAAGCGACTGATCCTTTTTTCTGCTTGGCCAACGCCGCTGTAATTTTTCAGCTGATAGTCAATCATCAGTGAAGTGTAAATAGGTTGCTATGTGGATTGGCTAAGCTACCTATTAATCAACCAGATTAAAAAGATGATGGCAAATCTCCAATAATTACGCGGCATAATTAAAAGGCTGGGAAGCCTGAGTTAGGGCTTATTAGCCCTCTGAGTCCTTCATTAGCCATATTAGTTTCCTGCATCAGATCCCAAAGGGAAAATATTACTGTTGCACCGTGAGTTACACATATCTGACCAGTATGGTGAAATGTTACACTCACTCCTGAATTTTCTGACCTTTGGAATGTCAGTATATAAAACCAAGTGTTTTTGCCCTATCTTTAAGTGGAGACAAGACCCATGCGTTTTATGTATGGCAAGCACCCTTTTTCATAGGGTAAACCAAAACAAAACAAAAAATTCTACGATGAACAATCTATTTTATCCTAATGGATGTACCTCTGTCCCTCTGTCCTCCCGACCTTTAAAATGGATGAAAGATACTGATCTTGCTTAATGAAACATTTGACATGTGTCTGTTCTTTTCCATTGTATGCACGTTTATATTTTTCAGGTTTATTTACTCTTGGACTGTGGGAAAGGAAAGAGCAGGCAAATCAGTGACTCTCCCTTCACAAAGGCAACCAAAACCCCAAGTCAAGTACCACTATGTAGCCTTGCAACGTCTGTCTCTCTCTAATTAGCGTTAGACAATCTCTTCACATTTGCCACTAAAACTTAAGAGGATGGAGGCGAACGTAGATAACAAGGGCAGAGTTCACACAACCGGTCCTGTAAATCAATCCACTTCCCTATGCGCAAGATTTACAAAACAAAAGATAATTCCCCCCAAATTAAACGCTAAACAAATTGGCCCAATGCGCCGATACCACGACAATCCTGGAGACATGGATGTAAATGTCAGGAATCTCTGGAGATCTCAAGTTGCTCTGGAGATGGGGATTTTACAGTTTACCTGGGATCAGACACGACCCTTTCACACAGAGATCACCTAGCCGAGTTTAGTTTCTGCTCAGCAACACGGGATTCTCCCCTCCCGACATTTACAAGGAGAGCTGTAAATTGTAGGACACAAATGCCAAACCCGAGAAGCTACTATTGCACAGGCAGCACCTGGCACCTTTAGATGGGCTGCATAAGCAGATGCCATTGCACAGATGCCAATACTTCTCAAGTGGTTCACCCATTGCGGTATCAACTGGCTACCTTAGAATCATAGAACAGTTTGGACTGGAAGAGACCTTAAAGATTGTCTAGTTCCAAACCCCCTGCCATGGGTAGAGACACCTTCCACTAGGCCAGGCTGCTCAAAGCCCCATCCAAACCACCCTTGAACACTTCCAGGGATGGGGCAGCCACAACTCCTCTAGGCATCCTGTTCCAGTGCCTCACCACCCTCA
>NW_010530459.1:0-273 GCF_000687285.1 Phaethon lepturus | reverse complement strand
CTCCGGGGACCCTGTGGCCACTCTCCCCTCAGGGGACCCCAGGCCTGGCACGAGGAGGGGGCCCGAGCCCAGGGCACGCAAGGGGAGCTGGAGGGCAGTCCCGCTGGAGGGCGATGAGCCCATGGGGGTGGATCCACCTGCAGAGGAGGAAGAGCCAGTGGAGGTGGATCCCCCTCCTGCAAGGCTGATGGGTCACTACACCACCATGGCGGGGATGCCTCCAACACCACGGTGCCCAGACTGCCGCAGGACCCACGGGGGCTCTCAGGGTCC
>NW_010530458.1:26781-43248 GCF_000687285.1 Phaethon lepturus | reverse complement strand
CAGCTGCGATTTGGCCCTGTTTTTACATGAACAGCCGAGACCTCAAAGCCCGACACATCACCACCACCCTCCTTTCCCCGACACTTCACACCAGCTTCCTCCTCCTGACGCCACAGAGCTATTTCGGGCTCAAGCTTTCGCAATTAGCACGAAACAGGCCCCCTCCTTCCCCGCCCCCGCCGCTCCGTTCCAGCGCCCGGGCGGCAGCAGGACAAATCGAAGGCGGGGACACACACACCTCCGGGATGGGGGCCGGGGGGACACCGCCCAGCTCTCCCCAGTGTCCCCCCCTCCTCGTTCCGGTGTGCCCGGGCCGGTGGCCACCTCCGCTGCACAAAGCTGGCCCTCCTCTGCCAGCTCCAGCGGAACAGGTTTAATCCGGTAGATACTTTGTTAACAAAAATGTACGTAAATATTAAAAGTCCGAAATCATGGACTCCTAACCATAAAACAACATAAGGTCTAAGTTCATTGACTTTTTTTTTTTTTTTTAATACAGCAAAACACCTGCCAAGCTGCATTGCACACTGCCAGCTCTCTCCTGGTCTCAGGCTTAGGCAGGGAAGCCGTTTGATGGCACGTCCTTTGAAATCCTGCTTGGGTCAGACACAAAAAGGGAAGAACCCCTCTTTGTTCCTGACCCCTTCAGGGCCACTGCACTGCTGGCACTGCTGGCTCTGTGGGCACTGCCGTTCACACGACCCCACATCTCTTCCTCTCCGGCATTTAAAAGGGTTTCTTATCCCCCCAGTCCATTTCCCTCTGCATATCTCTAGGATTTCTCCATCTCTCCCCTCATCTAAACAGCAACATCCTTCAAAGTTTGACGTTAACCACAGAGCGATGCTGGTCATCCTTAGAAGCAGATCTGAACCTCACCGCAGCAAATCCTACCCTCATGTCCCAACAGTGGGTCAAAACTCATACATTTACCACATTAGAAAAACAAACTATCCAACTGTTTACAAATTGTTTTCTCTAGACAGAAACCAGCAAGAGTGACTATGGGCACAGTTGCTAAACTGTATGGCCTCAAGGCTGTTAGGTGCAAAAAAGAAAAAAAATGTGCAGATCTACCATCATCTTAAAAAAAACCCCACAACACCACTCTCCCAAATCCAACCCTCTTTTAAAAATGAGTTTTAAGGTAGTAAGTCAAATGGAAGCAATATGAGTATTTCTAATATGTTCTCAGAGGCACATGCTGACATTTTCATAAAAATCAAGAGTTCTGAAGTGTGTTTGACCATTTTTTTTCAGATTTTACCTCAGATTTTTTTCTGCACAAAGCAAGTGATTTTACAAAATTTTAACTAATCTTTATCTAACCTTTCAGACTGAAATGGCACTTTGTTGAAAGCTTAGCTTACATGATTATGCTCATGGTGTAGACTCTGGGTTCACAGGGAGCTTGTAAGGTGAATACAATCAATAACTAAACACCGACTGCACAGCACTTGGACCACTGAGGAATTACTTGGATTTAAATCATACGTATACATTAACACACACACACACACAGAGAGCAACCTCTAACAAAACTCAGGTTAGTCTGCCAGTTTGCCATGGTCCTCTGAACACCAAGACAGGAGGTTTTATTTATTGTTGCTGCCAAGTTTTCAAATATACTCAAACTTTTCTTTCAGTAACCAGCCTATGGCTGTTTGCAGTTGCCATACTTTATTGAAAAATGTTCCATTCATCTGGCAACAGTAAACCCACTGGAGAAAGTTGCCTTTGAGACTTTTTCAGAAGCAGCAACAAAATACATTCTGCTAAAAAGGCCAATAAGCCTCTTAGTAACACTCAAGAGCATGGAGAAGCCAAAAATGCTACATGGTGACAGAATATATAAATTATCCACAGCAGGTCTTTAGCTGCCAGACATAACCCTACCTGCTCCGCTAGGCAGCGAGCAGTAAAACACTCTGCTACCCTAACTTGTAATAATATTTTTATTTCTTCATCAGTGGCAAAGAACAGAAGCTTCTTTATTGAAGTCTCCAAAACTGGTTAAAACATGGACTGGCAAAGCTGCAGGAGAGAAGTACAGGTGAGGACAGCACGGCAGCCTCGCTCAGACCCCGCTTGCCTCTGCATTAGGTTTCGAGGTCAGAAGGCACACGCTGCCTCAACGCAGTACCCTACCTTTATGCAGCCTGACCCAGGCCTCAGCAAAAGACGTTTGGCGGTGGTTTTCAGAAAGCACGCGCTTCTTCGGTTGATCTAGCACAGCGCGCAATATGGATTCCATACGCATCCAGGCGCTCCCTCCGCTTACATCTCTGCTTGAGCTCTGCATGGCCCGCACACACAGCGCTTATCTTTACGTGCAGGAAGCCACCAGCGTCTTCCCAGTTTCATCGTTCTGAGCAAAGAGGTCCCCGTGACACAGGACAAGAAAGAGGAACCTGTTGCTGTTATTAGGTGCCTGCGCGTCTGTGCTGCCTTTATAGCTTGCACGTGCAGTAGGCATACGAATAGAAAAGCAGCTTGAAGAATAAAAGGTCAGCGTGGTGTTGATTAAAAAACCGCACCTATGGTCTGTTGAAAGTATGGAAATCTAGTACTCACAAGTGATACGTAGACTAAGCAAAGCAAAGAGCCAGGAAAACAACTGATGACTAAGGGTAGAATTACAAGACCTGACGTAATAGATCTTCAAGCACCGAGAACCACAGAAGCAACGGCAGGAAGGGACCTATGGAGGTCATCTAGTCCAATCTCCCACTCCGAGCAGGATCATCACCAACACGAGATCAGGTCATGTTTGATAGCATGATCATAGTCTAGCCAAGTCTCAAAAATCTCCAAGGATGGAGATGTCACATCCTCGCAACCTGCTCCCGTGCCACAGTAGTCTGCTGCTCCCCATTTCCCGCCCGATTTTGGCTACAAGGTGATCCCACACTTCTCCCTGAGAACACAGTGAGTCCCAATTGTGCTGCAGATGAAAAAGGCACCACCCTACCCCAGCACACGCGTTGCAATACTTGGATTTCTGCTGTGGTGAACCATGTAGAGCGAACGCTAACGAGCGCTGCAACAGGCCTGAACATCATTCTCCAAAATACTGGTTGCTCCTTCCTCCTCAGAGCTTTCGTTTTCAGTTCCTCCTTACTTGCTCTAGGCCTCACTGCAGTAAAAAGGCCACGGAGCATAATTTATAATGCCTGAGAGTGAAATCCCCTAAAAGCCCAAAATGCAGCATTAGAAAGACCTCAGGCATGCTCGAGCTAAAATTGTATACTTGCCAGCTAATTGTGGAAATAAATCATGAATATTTTAACACTGATAAGAAGTGACCAACGTTGCAGCCTCTGAAGACAGAGGTGATGGCTTCTGCTGATATATTTGTCAGAAGATTAACAAAACACACACAGTTTTAGGGAGCTTTGTATGTGACACAGCCAAAGCATAAATACAAATAATGATTGCAGAAATTCCCCACTGCTTGGATAACTTCGAGGCAGGGGGTGGGGAATAAGGGGCAAGATCAAGAAAAATACATTTAACCCTAGAGTGGCCAACGAGCATCCCTCGTCTCTGACATCTCTGTTCATATTCAAGTTTGTAAAGGAATCAGTGATCAGTGTGATATTCCTTGCACTGCTTTCAGAATACACCTCAGCTGCAAATTATAGCAAACACACACAAGTATAATTATTTTGGCCCATGTACTTAACTTTTCAGAGGAGTTTCATGAGCACTCCTGTCGCAAGTGCAGTTTTTCCACTGGGAAAGAGAATGAGAAAAACAAATTTCAGGCAAACAAACAGTTAGAAGGTAGGAACACCTTTTGTAGAGCAGCAGTCCTGATCAATATAGTCTGCTTTTCTAATTTAACTATTCTTATAGTCTTCCTTTATCAGGATGAAGACTAACAGAATTCTGCAGAGCGACAGATTTACAGATTGTAGAGCAAAATCCAAGTTATTTCTAGCATTCAATTGTGCATGTTTATCAGAAACCTGTGCAGAAACAGGCTCTCCCCGAAGGAGTTGGCCAACAGTGTTTAGATTTGAAAATAAGAAAATAAAGCAAATCGGGAAGAGAGTTTGGGAAGAGCTAAAAAAGTTACTCTGTTAAGTCTTGGGCACATCTTGCTTGTTCAGGGAAGCTCCAATTCATCAAGGTACATAGACATACTTTATTCCCAGCATGAGTAAATTCAGTACAGTGGATATAACCATGAGCATACTTAATTAGGCTGCGTCAGAATCAGCCTGATTTCTGATAGTATGCACCTTGAATAAAAGTTTCGTTTAGTAAATTAAGAACAGAAGCCTTAGGAGATCCAGATTTGCATGTTATCTGCGGGAAGTACAAATGAGGTACCTGCAACCGCACGTCTATTAGAGAGCACTGGCTTGCGCCAGCCTAAATTAGCGCACAGTTCTAACCTGTAATGATAATGTATTACACAGAAACGTCCATAAAGGAATTAGCAACAGCAGTGTTACCAACACAGTGAACTTATATCAGATGTGATGCGGCGTATGATAAGTTTCAAGCTGACCTGGGTTATGCAGAAAAACTCACATTTCCCGTTTCACTGACACACCGTCAACCGCACTCATCAGCCCAAAGGAAAACATCCCACTGTGGCGCAAAATCACTTCAAGTGAAAACTCCAAGCTATAACTTTATAGACTTTCTTTGTTTACACAGCACTGAGTAACTTTTCCCACCTCCATGCTGTTACTTCATTCTACGCCTTAAATTTCAGGGAGCATTACATTTAAACTCGCCATATCAAACAGCAAATGATAATTTTGTCAGGACAAAGAAACACTGCATGAGCTTTATTAAAACAGCTACTTATCACTCCAGACATCCTGTAGATAAAGAATGAGCTTCCCACCCTTGGGGATTATAGTGTTGCCACTTTAAGCAAAGTCTTGATTATTTGCCTTCCCTGGAGAGAGACAGAGAAAGGGAAAGAAAGAGAGGGCTGTCCCAATTACACAATGTGCATGGACCACATCCCTATGAGGTAATTCAAGTCTATTTTTAAATATATGGACATATTTATATTTCAGAGGTCACATTTTATATATTCCAAAGTGTTCTGTGCCTGTGAGGAAGAGTAAAACAAAACTTGGGGTCTTTGTCAGCTAAGCATTCTTGAAAATTTAGCCTAGTAAGCTGTAAATCCAATCTGATCATTAGCATATGAATTCCTCACGAAAGAGAGAGGTCCTAAAGAGCCACAGCCTACTGGTATTTTTCTTTAAAACCCACAGCAGCTACCTTTTATAGTTACTGTAGAAATCAAATAGAAATCAGAGGATTATTTCAATATTCAAATACTGTCTACAAAACTAGGATTTTTTTGTTCATAGAAACAGGATTTCAGAAACCCTGGAATAGAAGAGATGTTTTAATACTAGTTATATACTTAAAATATTAATGGTTAGATTAAAACTAATAAATAGGTTTAGTGGACACTTATTAAATCCAACCCTTCCAGGGTTTAGCTGAATCCAGCTGTTTTAAAGTAAAAAAATTGCCTATTTAGAAAGCAGCATTCCCCAGTATACGTCAAAGGATCCTGAACAGAAGTAGTTCACACCAACTATCTGAAACGTTTTTATCCAACACTTGCTACATAACAAAAAGCTCTGCTGAAAGCAGGAAACACTCAGTGAAGGATGGTTACAAAGAGAAGGATTTTCTACTTCTATTAACTCCAGACCAAACCAAAATTTTGAATTCTTTAGTGTCCGTTACATTTGTGTTCCACGATATCCACTGGGCTACAGCAGAGTTTCAGGCACACCTTGGGGAGCTGCTTTCATCTGAAAACCTGTTGAGAGAGGCTGTGATCAATAAATGCCTGAAGTAACGACCCCTCTGTCTCATTTTGCCTTTAATACTGATTGAAAGGAATTGAGGCAGGAGGCTGACCCATGGCTCATTCACGTGCATTTACATGGAATTATTGGGCTGGAGCTGTTCTAGATTTACCATCGCCACTTCCATTTGCACCGAGGTGTTATCTACTTTTCTAGACTTCTTTCTGTCAGATTTCAAATGTCAGACTATGGAAAGACAAACAAAAAACATTCAAAATGTTCAGGCAACCTGGATTCCTAGACTTTTTCAGAGAATGACAAAACATTAACTAAATGGAAGTGAGGTTATGGTTCTAGAAGAGAAAGATTGGGGATTTTGAAGTTTCCATATGGTACAGCTTACAACTGTTAGCATTGGAAAAAGTCAGAGCTTCAGACATTCATATGCTAAACAAAAACAATGAAACAAGTTATAAATGGTGAAAGCCTAGAAGGGCTTGGAAGTGTAAGATAGTAGAAGAGAAGTCTAGCATTTCTTTACATATTTTCACTTGTTGAGGAATCTTTGGCTTCCTTGGGGCTAGAGAGATGTCTGGAAAAATGCAGGAAGATGACAAAAACCAGGTAGGAGTGGACAATCTACCTCTCTGATGTTCCTTCTTACAGTTCCACACTGAAAACATCAGCAATAGACTTTCAAGGCTATTCAAGGCTTCATAGTCCAATGATATATTTCATAAAAGCAACATTGGGGCACGGGGGAGGACAAATGAGAAACTTTGCAACACTATTCATCAAGGGCAGAAGTTTCTAACAGGAAAAAGCTGATATGGTTGTATCCCACACTAAAGTGATACTTTTATTGGTAGATGATGACTTCAAACAGAACTTGTTACATTGCTGAAAACTTGACTTGACATTGATATACATACTAAGAATTCAAGAATAGTTAATAATGGCTCTTGGGATCAATGGTTCTCTGTTCATACTGTACAACAAGCATTTTGAAGCCGATAGCCATTTGATTTGCACGTTATCCAAGTAATTTAATGCTCCACATGACTATCCAACACCTGCATATAACACAAAGAGAAATTTAAACGCTTCGGAATGATTATTGGCTAAGATGTGTTCAGCATAGTGTTGCACCTTGTCTAGTATCAGCATTACAGATACTGAACACATGAAGCTTGCATAGGGTTTATAACCCATCGCAAGAAACGTTACATTTGTCAACATTTACCAACCTGTCCAAGATGCTCATCACTGCTAAAGAGGAAGGGAGAAGGCTGGCACAAGAAAGAATTGGTTCCAGCAGATGCTCCATTAAATTTTTGATACCTATTACGGAATCAAAAATGCTTCAACCAGCTGACAGAAAGAGCTGGATCACTACAATCCCAGACTTGAAGGGGTTACTTTGTCCCAGGAAACTGTTAATTAAATGTCTGTCCTCCCACACCCAGCAAAAAGCCAATATAAACATTGTTACACACTCTAGCTAATGTGAAAGAAATACAGAGCGTATTCATGCCTGACCGGGATCAAAATCGCACTGCCAAGTCATTCAGTAGCGTGCGAGCGTTTCCGCGACTGCAAACCCTGGCCCGAGAATCCGGTGCCTCGCTGCAAAACACTCTACAAATAGTTTCCTCACGTCCTTACCACGTACTACAAATCACTCTCTTACAAAGCGAACACGTCTCACGTGCCCAAATTAGCGAATGCCAAGAAGGTGCGCAGAAAGCGGTGTGCTGCTTTGTTGGTATGCCGCCTGCCCCTTCTTTGGCAACTGCTTTTTGTCTGGGACGTTCGCAGCGTTTTACAAAAAGGAATTTCTCTCAGCTTTCCTCATTGTACAAGCATAGAATCATGATCAGCTTTCTGTAAGTCTGCGCAAGCTTCCCCTGCTCCACCCTCAGCAGTGCTATGGTGGGTCCCCATCCTTTCCTCCATGGTTTGCTTCCTGATCCATGCAGCACTTCCAGCACTGCAGCTAAACGCATCCTATCCCTTTTCGCCATTGCTACAATGAGCTCCTCCCTTTTATCTGAGGATTTCTTCCACACCTGAGGTTTCCCCATTGTTCTTTCTCCCATTCTTTTCCACCCTTCCTTTGTCAGGCATAATTCTTTGTAGCACTTTGGGCAATTTCCACTTTCCTTCATCAGCCACCTGCAGAGAACCTGGGTCAAACTGGTTTCCTTCCCTCAGACAAAGTCCTGGGCATACCTATTGTCCAGCTAACACACTGTCATTAGCTAATTACGCCTCATTTCATCCAGGCTGAGAGGGATGTGCTGCAGTTCTTGCCTGCTGTGGTGCATGCACATTCACACGCAGCCATCCCAAGGAGTGACACCTGTATTTAAGGGACACGTAACACCCAGAATTTGCGCACCTCGTGTGACACTTTGCCACCATTAACATACTAAAGAGCTGAAATCCCGGAGGCACCTCAGCACCTCTGAAAAACCAGGTTGCAAGGATTTGCTTGTGACCACCAGCTCACAGAGAAACCAGAGTGCTTCCTCTGCGCTGGAACAAATATATGTATCACACACACAATTTTTGTAAGAGAGATTTGTCTTACCATTCAAATACACTTGCTCTTAGTTATTTCAGGCTCCTTACGGGCCAAATGCAAGCATCTGAGGCACTTCGTTCTTTACTCTCTGATAATTTCTTCCACACGTGCTTTTTAACTTGCTGTTAGTATTTAGATTCTTAACACACTTGTAAGTTATAGCTACTATTTGCAAATGCTAGAGCATTTGGGAGCAAGAAGCTGTTCTTCTAAGTACGATTTCATTGCTACTTTACACAATACCATTACTAATCATAAAGTTTTAGTTTCCTTATTTATTAATGGAAAACAGACTTTTTCCAATGGCAACAATGTGCATTACCATCTTAGTGTTTATCCAAAGTCTATTAATAAAATAGCTTTCAAATTAAGAGGAAAAATAATTTTTACAGACAGCTTTAACCACATTACACTTATGCTAGTACTGTGAAATAAAAAAGAAAAAAAGATTTGCAGACTGCATCAGGAAGCTTCTCTTGCTGACAGGCATTCCCTAAGAGGACTTCTGGAACTTGACGTATTAGACCAAGTTTCCATGAATGCTTTGAGTCCTTTTTATTAACCTAGTGCTGCAAGTGCTTTATTTAGACACTAGCACCCTACAGAAAACTTACCAAGCACTTTCTGAAATCCTGAAATTTTAAATTAACCAAAAAATGCCCTTGCCTGGTTGGTAAGAGGCAAAACTAATTTGCAAGAAAGCTACTGCTGGCCTGCTATAGTGGAAGGTGCATCTAACAGCAACACACACAAATACTGGGGCTTGGGGAGGAAAAATAAGGAAGCAAGAAAACTTGCAAGCAATGTACAATGGTAAATTTCCCTTCTAAAGTCAAATTAACAACTTTTTAAAACCACACCTAGTAAGTAAAATAATAGTGCCACAACAGCTGCCATAAATTTGTGGATCAAATGTGATACCAGCTGAAGTACTACTGTATTTTATTTAAATGTAGGGAACAGATGACATGTAATATAAAGCTCACACCCCTACTCTAAAATAGAGGAGGTGCCATTAAAAATGTACACATCTCCATTCTGAGCAGACAAGAGCATACAGAAAGTGCACGGTCTTACTGAAAAGATAAACAGCTGGATTTACTTGCTTCCATTAACCAATGACCCACTTGTCAAACATAAGCTGTAGATTTAAAAGAGTGATTACACGAAGCCTCTTACATTAGACAAAAAAGATCCTAGCTACGAAATCAGACCAAGCCCGAAAATACTTGAGCGCAGTCAATGTTGTTCTTTTGTACAGAGACAAGACGAGGACCGGTTATTCTTTGTAAAACGTACAGTATAATGTAAGCGTGTTTCCTACAGCGCTGTTCAGAAGGGGTTTATCCCACGCAGCCCGCTCGGGTCGTTAGCGGAGAGCCAAATCCAGGCCTGGTATAAGAGGATGAAGCTCTAACAGAAGCCGCTGCACAAACCTTAACGCGGGGGCACCGCCAGCTCCCTTCTGCGAGGAGCGGGTACTCGCGGAGAAGTAAAACTGGCGCTCCCCACACGAAATGGTGACCGTGACATCTACCTGGCCTATCTAACCCCTCAAAGAGGATTTTTAGCGGCGGCTGCGGCCGCGCACGCTTCGGTGGCGGATCTCCAGCCGAGGCTTTCCAGGCTCAAGCTGGTTGCGACGGCTTTGCCCATGTGCAAGCGCCTCCCACCACGTGCCTGTTTCTGTGCCTGCTCCAGGCTCAGGTAGGAACAAACATGCAAGACAATACGTGTGATTACCACTTTTGGGCTTGACTGCAAGCCCCAAGTTAACAACAGAGGAAAAGTATCAAGGACAACAGATTACTAGGTCCCAAGACACAGAAAACCTCTAATTTTGCCACCTTGTATTGTAACGCAACGGCAGCGCACACAACAGTGGTCTTCCCACACACTACCTAAGGCTAAGCAAGTCTCTAAGAAGGCTGAAGAAGCCATTATTACAAGCAACATTTTTACGGCAAGGACAACTTATGGAACTAAATGCATGTTGCTTCCAGCTGACCTCGCTAGCGTGCTGTGCGCTGCCAGCGACTCACGCTTTACGGTGACTCAGTATATAGGGTGATTTTCTGGAAGCTGCAGATCATGGAGCAACTTAATTATGTAAGAATTTCAGCAGCCAGCTAGAGAAAACCAAAGTTTCCAGCCCCAGTGATTGCAGGAAATATTGGAAAATTCAGATACTTAGATTAAGGAAAAAAAGAAACCCCAAGCCAGAAACAAGAAACCAAACCAGAAAAGCCAGCAACAATCATCCCCGTCCTCGCAACCCTCCTTAAAATAAGTATAATATTTGAATTCCTCTTTCAAGCCTTTCTTTACTCTTGGGCTTCTAGCAGGCACGGTGGGTTTCTGGGAGCCTGTCCACCCCTTGGACCTTATTCTGCTGCTGGAGGCTCTGAGCACCGCAGCTCAGCATCCCAGGTACCTGCTTCAGCAGCAGCAGTGAGGAGGCCAGGTAAGCTACGCAGCGCCTACCACGCCACAGGAACCTGTGTCCTCCGTAGGAAAGAAGGTACAGATGGGAACACAGCCATGGCACCCTGAGCTCCACACCTCTCCTACCTCATCTGCGACAGCGTCTTGGCTTCAGCTCAGTTCTTTGCCATATTCCTCGGCAGCACTTGGGAGTCACCACTGTGTGCAGTCACCGCTGTGACAGCCCAACCTTCTCTTCCTACCTTCCCTTTACACTCCTCCGCCTGCCTTCCTTTCTCCATCTCTCCTGCCTTTGCCTTGCCTTCCCTTCCCTAGATGAAATCTAGAGCTATTTACCACTTTGCTGTTAGCACCTTCCGGACGTTAAAAGTGATCAGCAAGTGATCACACTGCCATCAGTATTGCAAACAGCCCAGCAAGGCACAGACTACTGGAAAAAGAACTTCTGTATCTCTAACAGATCCAGCCTGACGGCAAACTCAGGATTGACTGCAGAGGATCAGGGTAGGTCCTCCTCACATTTGCAAGATCTTATTTATAAAATCCAGAAATTGCTTTGAAAAAATGACACAGTTATTTTTATAGCATCTGGATGCATTACAAATACTTGATGTATCTGACAAGGATTAGTATTTTTTTTTTTCAAGGTCCTTAAAAAATTTTTTTTGCTGATGGAGTAAAACTCAAATTGTTACTTGAATCACCCTTTAATAAACATTCTCCAGCTTTCAATGAAGCACCATTGATAGGCAAAGTGCAGAAGGCAACAAAAGACGACTAGAAATAAGGGTATCATCCTTTTTTTATATTATTGTATATTGTCATGGCTTCAACAGTCATGGCACAAAGTAGCAACATTCTGTAACCTCTGAACAGTCACATTATATATAAAAAAGAAAAGGCTTCTTCAACATTTTGAGCACAAAAGGTACTAGTGGCATGAAAAGGGTGTCTTTTCCTCATTACAGTAGCAAATGAGGTTTCTATTTAATAAAACCCCCAACCACAAGGCTATGTGTTTTTGTAACTGTGAATGTATGTCAGTGTTGTTGACAGCTTCTGCGTTGGAAAGGTTCTCATTATTATCTCTGAACAAAACCACACATTATCTTTTTGAAAAGCAAAGTTACATTCCTGATGAGTCAGCCACTTTGCTGAGCTCCTGTGGGATAATTTTTGGTATTGGGCACTGAAAAAATAAATATCACCCCAAAGTTCAGAATATTTTCAGACACCACCATAAAAGGCTATCTAAGCTTACCCAATTCCTAAGTTAAGAAGGGAACGGGGCTGGTGAGCACGCACATTCCACTTCAGTTAACTTTGCTCTCTTAGGTTCAGGATTTAGGTCTCCAGTTTTCTCATGTTGGATCAAAACCAGCTATAAAGCAGCTGCGTCCTATGCAGGACTGACTTCTAAACAGGTGTCCTCCACTACATTTTGGGGGACCTTGTGGTGTTACCACAGAATGAAAATGCTTTTGAAGCACTCCACTCAGCCCAGAAGTTCCCTTGGTTCATACTTCCATCTTTTGGCTAAGGGTACAAAGCAGCCCTTAGGGAAGTCAGGTCTTCTTTGGTGGACATTAGGGGGACCAGTTTGGGGAAACAAGCAATGGAGAACTGAGTGGGAAACAAAGTGCACTTATCTAGAAGCGGTATTTTATTCTGTACCAGTGCTGGTAGGTAGGGAGAAAGAAGTGAGAGGAAATGCTTCTTTAGTTTGCCTGGTTCAAGTAACTATATGCACCCTGAGCATGCATGACCAGAGAACATTTGTTTCTGTGCAGGGAAGACAAAAGCTCATATGAGCCTTTTTGTTCAGATTTCCCCTGAACACTTCACGAATTAATAGTTTATCATACAAACATACTTTATATACATGTGTATATACCTATTTTTAATATATTTGCTTTCTCCTCCCCTATCTCAAAATTACTGAAATATAACAGGTAATCCCTGATCTAATGTTCCAGTAGAAACCAGACTTGCTTTCTAATGTTAGAGTGTATTTTAATTGTTTTAGTGATAATGCATCAAGCAAGGCATTGTAACTGCCAAAAGTCCCTTTATCTGCATCTTGCAGATAAGAGCCCCTGATGTGAGAACTGTAAAATTCCTTGGATGTTCCAGCATCCATCCCTCATGTTGTTGTCCATATAACTTAAGTCCATGAAAAAATACACTCCTTTGTCAGGCTCAAAGGCAGTGAAACCTGACCAGAAGGTTTCCTGAGCGAAGACTAGTATATAATAGCATATTACATGGATTTATCTTTTGCAATTGTAATAGCTTAGCTAACTCTCTAGCAGTATAATGAATCTCTGGTATTAGAAGGCTGATAGCTAGATCTTTATTTTGACATAAAATAGGCCATAAGGACTAAGAGATTTGGAGTGGAAAGGCTACACAGTAAGCAGCAATCCGTGGGGAACACGCTGGAAAGCTGTCCGTTGCTTCGCAGAGGAGGTTACTCATTGCAGGAAATCTGCATGAGTCAGATAAGTTTCCATTAGCCAGGTAGGACGCAGTCTGCTTTTATAAATGTCCTTTTGGTGGCTGCGCACTATCCCAATGCGCAGTTCCCTTTACATTTCCTGTCGTTTCGGAGTACTTGTGACAATGCCAGCATAACCACAGTGACAAAGCTTGCCTTCAAGCAGTGGCACCTACTCCGTGCATGCGTAGGAAGCGGTAGATGAAACCCACCGTGGCTCAGCACAGAACATTGCCCCGCTGCACTTCCACCTGCAACACCTTCACGGGAAGGACTGCGTCCACAGGGGAGGACTTTACATTTTTCTAGTTCTTGCTCTCAGGTGCCTCCTGTAGTCTAGAGCTATTGCTTCATCCTGGAGGCATACAAGCCTCTTTTAGCTCTAAATTATAGACTGTTCTTCTCCCGAGAATCTCCAGGTACACTTGAGCCCTGCGTATCTTCTAATTGCTGTGAAAATAATTCTTCTCTCACAACCTGATGAATCTGAACTGCGTGGCTCCTCATTTAACTCTCTCTCTCCCAATGCCAGACTCTTCTCCTTACCTGCATCTGTGCCAGTGAATACAGACAATTCTTTTATTTCCCATAGAACTTACTCTGAATAATTTCTCATGTCTATCATGTATCTAGAGAAATCTTTCTGCAATCATATTTAAGTTTTTTTTTTTTTCAGGGCATTAAATAACTTGGAGCAAGTCCCTAGTTTCACTGTGAAACAAGTCTTTAAAATAGCTCAAACAACCCTTTTACTTTTAACTAAAAAGCACAAAGTATCACCGCAAACTGAGATGCTACCTACATCCAAAGTCAGCATTTATATACTGCTAATGCTTGAAAAGCTGTGACAGAAGTGCGGCGGTAGGTCTTGAGAGGAAATTCCTTCACTACACAGCCCTAGCACCCTTTCGGTGCTACGCGCATTTTCAGCGCTGGCTGCGAATAACGAAGCCCCACGCTGTGTCGCAAACCACTAACGCCGCAGCGCGTTCCTTGCCGAGGGAAAGGGCACGCACGGCACCCAGCACAGTTCGGTGAGCGCTGTCAAGAGCCGACCTGTTCAAACAGGAGGTTTATTACCCGGTAAGTACGCTCCATTTTGGCAACAGCGGGGATTTCTTGTTTACCAGCGCAGACGCGGCAGCGACGGTAGCGCCCGCGGGGGGCCCGGGGCTGCTCCAGGCGCACCCTAGCGCAGACGCGGCAGCGACGGTAGCGCCCGCGGGGGGCCCGGGGCTGCTCCAGGCGCACCCATTGCCACCTCGTGGGCCACCCGCCGCCGGGTGCCACCGAACTCGCCGCTCCTGGCCGGTGACTCCCTGCGCGGATTTCACAGATGCCAAGCTGGAGGCTGGACTGCCAAAGTCGACATCCAGCTCAGCCTGGAGGAGAGAAGGCTCTGGGGAGACCTCATTGCAGCCTGCCAGTACTTAACGGGGGCTTACAAGAAAGATGGGGACAGACTTTTTAGCAGGGCCTGTTGCGATAGGACAAGGGGTAATGGTTTTAAATGAAAAGAGGGTAGATTTAGACTAGACATAAGGAAGAAATTTTTCACACTGAGGGTGATGAAACCCTGGCACAGGTTGCCCAGAGAGGTGGTAGATGCCCCATCCCTGGAAACATTCAAGGTCAGGCTGGATGGGACTCTGAGCAACTTGGTCCAGTTGAAAATGTCCCTGCTCATTGCGGGGGGGGGTGTGTGTGTGTGACTAGATGACCTTTAAAGGTCCCTTCCACCCCAAACTATTCTATGATTCTATGAACTATTCTATACTAGGAACTCAGGTGGGATGTGATTTAAACTCCTGTAGCTGGGGATTAAAAAAGGGACAGCACCTACAAATTCTGTCTGACTTTAATTACTAACCCTGTAGAGTGGCATTTTGTGTAGTTTGCTCTTTTTCCACTTAAGATTATGAAGGCAACACTAATAATTTGCAGAAGAGCTAACATTTAACAAAACCAAAGCAAGAATACAATTTCTCAAAGCTCCCAAACAGAAGAGGAGAGAAAAGTTAGATTCATTGTCCACTTTTACTTTCCTTTTTTAAAAATTCTTTTCTGCCAGCATTTCCTTCTTGCTCCAGTCAAAAAAATTATTTCCAAAACATCTGTAGCATCTAGTTTAGCTTTCATCAGTTCTGTTACATGAATTAATAATTCCTGATAACTTGAATCGATTAACTACATAGCCAAGGATGTTGCAAAGGAATATCGCTTATTATTGATACCAAACTTATCTAGTTACTGCCTTACAGACATCAAACACAGGTTCTTGGGTACTTTCCCAGTCACTAGCACCATAACAAACACATAGAAACACAGAGACATACTTACTTTGAGCATCCAAACACTTTCCCTGGTTGCCGGCTTGAACTATTCCTTGCAGCAATTTGGTACTGGAAAGAAAACATGAAAATCTTTAGTTCAACAAGCAAACAGAAAAAACAAAACAAAACAAAAAAACCTCTCTGAACGGTCTTTGTCTGTATCGGTTGGGCAGTGATGCAATGGCTGTATGCTAAAAATGAAACAAGAGGAGAAGTCCTTCATTACAATACCCTGATTCAGCTGCATTCACAATGGTTCAGTGTCTAACACATCTGCACAACAACCAGATGTCCCTCTGATATAGTAGCAAATCTATGAGGTCCCTTATGCAGCGCTACATTCAGAGTTTATTCATAATTGCCAGGCACATTGCTGTTTCTTCATCTGACCAGGCTTCTTCGGAGCACAGGCCATCAGTTATGACTGTTGTGTCATGCAACCGGGGCCTTGCTGCACTTGCCCAAACAGCTTTTCAGTGGAAAAAAACTCAAAAAAATCTACCATTGAGAAATGCATGAACTGATACCCAGCAACTATGTTTTTGCCAATACAACAGAAAACCACTGGCAATCCTTTGAAGTGCCTCACTTAGCAATGAAGTCATGATGCTGCCCACTTGTAGCTGCCACGTTAAGGCACGTTCCCTTCTGTGTTCCTAGATATGATTGCCTACAATTGCTAGATTCATCCTCACATCCATTCTCTCAAGTGCTACGTTACAGGCTACAGAAACATAAGCAAGGGCAACCATATATGGGTTTCAGTTTGTGACATGAATTACGTACTAGGGTTGCGTGGCTAAGTTT
>NW_010530458.1:24286-26750 GCF_000687285.1 Phaethon lepturus | reverse complement strand
CAGCAGGAAATATCATTCCTAGCAGGTAAATAATGGTTTACAGTCAGACAAGGGCTCTGGTTATTGCTTGTTTTGCATTCCTAGTCAACTAGTTGAGACAGCCCAGCAGGGAGGGGAATTCCAAAGGCATCTATCTCTGCGTAACAGCACGAAGCTACACCAGACAGGATCCCAAGGGGGCTTGGATGGAATCGGGACCGAGGGATGCAAGAAGCTCTCACAGGTGAATTTATATTCATCATAAACGCTGTTTTAAGAGGAGGAAAACATAAAGCAATTCTCACTCCAATTATTATCATCTGGGAAAGGTAAACAGACCTTTAAAGATGGCTTGTCTAAAGGACTGGATCCCAGCTCCAGGAGCTGTGACTCATCCTGGCAGAGAACTTAGGAAGGCTGTTAGCAGACTGGAAGGCTGAAGCTACCTTAAAGCCAAACCAGAATGGGAATTAGCTATTAAACATGTTATTGTTTCATTTCTTTGAATCTCTCCAAGCCTCTTAAGCTTTGCTTTTCAATGTACTCTTTTTTTTTTCCCTCCATTTGTGTAATGTGGAAAGTGATTCCAGCACAGCTGACAAACCTCAGGCATCCTATTGGCAAAGGAACAGCAAATCCATCATGGTATGTTGGCTTTTGCTCAAGTAGACCCCCCTGAACTTAAGCTGGGATCTAACAGGACTCCTCCAGTAACTTGTAAGGATGGGACACTCCTAAGATAATGGTTAGAAGAAGTAATTTTGCATCAGAAGGTGTTGACCAGAACTTCTATCAGGCAACAGCAGCAGAGAGACACAGCGATTCTCTTAGAAATGTGAGACTTAAATTTGCTCACGGAACATTTTCTACACCATACTTTCTGAGGAGAGTGATATTTATGGCATATTGAAGGCAGAGATAACTATTTCATTGTGTTGAGTGAGTAGACCTTGGTTTGAGAGCGATTTGAATAACACCACCACGCCGAACTTCATCTGTAGTGTCTTAAGAAAAAAAAAAAAAAGAAGTTTTCATAGCAAGGTTCCTAAAACTTCAGAACTGATGATGATGTATCTCTTTGGTTTGACCTGTACATTATCTCAGCAACAGTTCCTGACTTTTTGCCTGCATACAGGTACTTACCTGAGCTACAGGGAGCAGTGTGATGGCTACGGCCAGATGAGATAATTGGCACTTGCTTGCTGCTGTGTGCAGTAGCACTGCCAGGTCTCCACCTGCTCCATAAGCCGTGCCAACACCTCAACCTGTACTTCTGGCTTGAGATGCCGGAGCAGCACCCAGGCAAGGGAGTGGTAGGAAACACCAGATCATTAAGGTGGAATTTAATTTAGGTGGACAAAGGAATGCAGTAGAGGTCCTAGTTAGTGGGTGTGAGGAAGGTAACGATGGGGAGCTGGAGTCTTCTTTGGAAGGGTGGAGGGGTAAAAGTGAGCAATGAAAACAAGGGGGAGGAAAGGATGCCATGTTTCCTCCCACTGCATGCCAGGCCATGCACAGCTCAGCTGCAGACGCTGGCATCATATCACCACTCTACATAAACTGGTGAGCGCAGTTCAGTTCCTCAGAATTCCCCCCCCACAGGCTGCACTGATTCTAAAATAGGTTCCCATCTCTTTAAGAGTCATCTACAAAGGCATCTAAAGAACTTACTCCTTCTACACTGGTAAACATAGGGAAAAGGTCAAGGGGTAAAAAGCAAGAGGATAAAGATCTAGAGGATCTGGAAAATGGAAAAGACCTTAAAACTAGGGGAAAAAATGTATTTCTTTAACAACAATTTAAAGAAGAATCTCAAAAACCCCCACATAGTGAAACAGGTAAGGATTATGCATTTTTCAAGACAGGAAATTAGGATTTGTTCGATGTTTTAAAGTTACACATAGTTGCAAGTTCCCTGTATTACTTTACTATCTCTTCCCCTGTTGGGGGGGGATTGTGTTGAGGGAAACAGGCCAATATTTACTAGAAAATGTTATTAACAGAACTGGGCAGATTACACTAATAGCCAATGACTATTCACACAGTGCATTCAGTTATCCCCCTCCTCCAGTTCACTCCTGCAAGAACTCGTGTCACTCTGCTGGAGCAACAGTCAGGAGGCCAAGCCCAGCCATGGGGAGTTGGACTGGTGGGCCACTGGCTTCCAGTTAGGTGTTCAAAAAGTTCCTCAGGGGGTCCTTTGCTTCTCCAGGCTACAGCCCTGTAGCCTACACTTGCCACTTCCTCAGGTGCAGCTGAGTTACATCAACCTGCCATTGATCCTAGTGTGATGCTGGTGGCCTGGGACTGGGTTTGGCAGACTTGTGCTGTTTGGTGTTTAGGGGATCTTGGGACATGCAATGAACCACTTCTCTTCAGGGTTTATCTGGTCTTGGGAGGCTTTCACCTTCACTGCTCCTCAGTGCATACTTCTCCTCCCTGTGAACTTGTTTTCTGGTAGCTATTGCTACATCCACAAACTTAG